>NW_027361784.1:6727500-6907500 GCF_039654945.1 Dendrobates tinctorius
CCCCAAGTTTGGGTGGGCTTTCTCTACACTCTCCAGTTTCCTCCCACTCTCCAAAGAGATATTGATAGGGAATTTTGATTGCGTGGCCCTATGGGGACAGTAATGAAGATGTTTGTAAAGTGCTGTAAAAAAATAATGACGCTAAATAAACAAGGAAAATAAATGTTATTATTATTACATTTATTATTATTAAGTTATTCTGGCTCCTTAGAGCCGTGGTTAATCCTGGCTTATTTTGCCAGGATATAATGCAAAATTTAGTATACAGTAACATCACAGGCATATAGATTAGTGCAATGTATGGCTATCTCAAGACCTAGACCTATAGAAATGATTATTATTATTATTATTATTTATTTATATATATAGCACCATTGATTCCATGGTGCTGTACATGAGAAGGGGTTACATACAAATTACAGATATCACTTACAGTTAACAAACTAACAATGACAGACTGATACAGAGGGGAGAGAGGACCCTGCCCTTTCGGGCTCACATGCTACAGGATGGTGGGGAAGGAGACAGTAGGTTGGTGGGTTGCAGCAGTTCCGATGTTGGTTGAGGTGATATCACCAGAAGTGGTGAGAGAGAAGGAGGTAGCGGGGTCATTGCAGGCTGTAGGCTTTCTTGAAGAGGTGGGTTTTCAGGTTCCGTCTGAAGGATCCAAATGTGGTTGATAGTCGGACTTGTTGGGGCAAAGAATTCCAGAAAATAGGGGCTATTCGGGAGAAGTCTGGGAGGCGGTTGGGTGAGGAGTGAGTAAGTGTGGAGGAGAGAAGGAGGTCTTGGGAGGACCGGAGATTATGTGAGGGAAGGTATCGGGAGATTAGTTCAGAGACATATGGGGGAGACAGGTTATAGATGGCCTTGTAGGTCAGTATTAGTAATTTGAACTGGATACGCTGAGGGAATGGGAGCCACTGAAGAGATTTGCACAGGGGAGAAGCGAAGGAGTAGCGAGGAGAGAGATTAATTATTCGGGCGGCAGAGTTAAGGATGGACTGGAGAGGTGCGAGGGTGTTAGCAGGGAGACCACAGAAAAGGATGTTGCAGTAGTCAAGGCGGGAGATGATGAGGACATGCACAAGCATTTTAGTAGATTGAGGGTTGAGGAAAGGACGGATTCTGGAAATGTTTTTGAGCTGGAGGCGACAGGAGGTAGAAAGAGCTTGGATGTGCGGTTTGAAGGACAGGGCAGAGTCAAAGGTTACTCCGAGGCAGCGGACTTCTGGTACTGGGGAAAGTGTGGTCATTAATTGTTATAGCTAGGTCGGGTAAGGAAGATCTGTGAGATGGAGGAAAGATGATGAGTTCAGATTTGTCTACATTGAGTTTGAGGAAGCGAGAGGAGAAAAAGGAGGAAATGGCTGATAGACATTCTGGGATTCTGGACAGCAGAGAGATGACGTCTGGGCCAGAGAAGTAGATCTGAGTGTCATCAGCATAAAGGTGGCAGTGGAATCCATGGGACTTTGTGAGTTGCCCCAGACCAAGTGTATAGATTGAGAAGAGTAGGGGTCCTAAAACAGAGCCTTGGGGGACTCCAACAGAGAGAGGGTGGGATGAGGAGGTGATGTGGGACTGGGAG
This sequence comes from Dendrobates tinctorius, assembly GCF_039654945.1. Lineage (NCBI taxonomy): Eukaryota > Metazoa > Chordata > Amphibia > Anura > Dendrobatidae > Dendrobates > Dendrobates tinctorius. Next base: position 6,729,092 of record NW_027361784.1, read on the forward strand.
ACGCTGAATGTGCAGTTGGAAAGGTATGAGGAGATCCAGGATAGGGCAAGGCCTTTGATGCCGAAGGAGGAGAGGATCTGTAGTAGGAGGCAGTGGTCAACTGTGTCGAATGCAGAGGACAGGTCTAGAAGCAGGAGTATAGAGTATTGTCCATTTGATTTGGCTGTAAGTAGGCCGTTGGTAATTTTGGTAAGGGCTGTCTCAGTAGAGTGATGGGGGCGGAAACCAGATTGTAGATGGTCAAAGAGCAAGTTAGATGATAGGTGGGAGGAAAGTTCAGCGTGGACTTGCTGCTCCATGAGTTTGGAAGCGAATGGAAGCAACAATATTGGGCGATAGCTGGACATAGCGGTTGGGCCGAGGGTTGGCTTTTTAAGGATAGGCGTGATTGTGGCATGTTTGAAAGCAGAAGGGAAGGTACTGGACGTTAGTGATAGGTTGAAGAGGTGGGTTAGGGATGGGATAAGTGTGGTGGTGAGGTTGGAGAGGAGGTGGCATGGGATGGGGTCTAGTGCACAGGTTGTGAGGTGCGATTTGGAGAAGAGACGATTAAGCCCCCCTTCAGTGATGTTGGAGAGTGAGGTTATGGGGTTTGGGCATTGGTCTGGTATACAAAGGGGTTGTGGTGGTTGAGTGATGAAGACTTGCCTTGTTTGGTCTATCTTGTTTTTGAAGTGTGTGGCAAAGTCCTCGGCAGAGATGAGGGAGGTTGGAGGAGGCAGTGGTGGGCGGAGGAGGGAGTTAAAAGTTTTGAATAACTGTTTTGGGTTGTAAGATAGGGAGGATACGAGGGTTGTGAAGTAGGCCTGTTTAGCAGAGGTGAGGGCAGATTTGAAATCGAGTGTTGCCTGTTTGAATGTGGTGAAGTCATCTTGCAAATTTGTTTTCTTCCAGCGCCGCTCTGCCATCCTGGACACTTGCTAGAGCTTTTTAGTGGTGTTATTGTGCAAGGGTTGTCTGTTGATACATCGCATTCTGCCATGAACGAGAGGGACAACTGTTGTGAGCTCATCTGTTCATTCATCTTTTGTGTCCGAGGATCTCCCTCATCTAGTGAAGGAAGGTAGTGAGGCTGATTACCAAACACCTGATCAGAGAACAAACCAGACTTTGGAGGCTTATTTGAGATGTTTTATATCTGCTGATCAGGATGATTGGGTCTCATTTTTACCCTTGGCCGAATTTGCTTTAAATAATAGAGCTAGTTCTGCCACTTTGATGTCACCCTTTTTCTGTAACTTTGGGTTTCATCCTCGATTTTCTTCAGGTGGAGTCTTCTGCCTGTCCAGGGGTTGACACTGTGGTGGAAAGAATGCAGCAGATTTGGGACCAAGTGGTGGATAAGTTGTCTCTTTCCCAGGAAAAGGCCCAGCGGTTTTCTAACCGGCATAGGACCATTGGTCCCCTGTTTAAGGTGGGTGATATGGTCTGGTTGTCATCAAAGAATATCTCTATGAAAGTGGCTTCTTCAAAGTTTAAACCTAGATTTATTGGACCTTGCAAGATTTTGGAGATTATTAATCCGGTCTCTTTTCGGTTGGCTCTTCCTGTCACATTTAAGATTCATAATGTGTTTCATAAGTCCTTGTTGAAGAGGTTTGTTGAACCAGTGGTTCCTATGGCGGCACCTCCTGACCCTGTGTTGGTTGAAGGTAACATGGAATATGAGGTAGAGAAGATACTGGATTCCCGTCTGGCTAGACGGAGACTCCAGTATTTGTTTAAGTGGAAGGGTTATGGTCAGGAGGATAATTCTTGGGTCTCTGCCTCGGATATTCATGCCGAAAGATTGGTGCGTGCTTTTCATCGAGCTCATCCTGATCGGCCTGGTGGCTTGGATGAGGGTTCGGTGACCCCTCCTCAAGGGGGAGGTACTGTTGTGAGCTCATCTGTTCATTCATCTTTTGTGTCCGAGGATCTCCCTCTTCTGGTGAAGGAAGGTAGTGAGGCTGATTACCAAACATCTGATCAGGTGGATGGTGACTGGGTAACGGGAACTTCTGACTGGATATAAGGCAGCCGATGCCCTTCTGAGTCGCTGGTGATTTCTCTGCTGGATTCTTGGAGACCAGTCTGATTCCTGCTTCCCAAAGATAAGTTTTTGCTCTGCTATTGAACTTATTAGTTTTGGTTTTGTTTACCTTGTTTTTTGGAGTTCAGCCATCCCCGGCCAGGGGTGTGCTGGATTCTTTTTCCTTGATCAGTGTTCTCTTTTGCTCTGCTTCCAGAATATTCTGAGTGCTGATATAGGGTTTGAAGTCTAGTGACTTCAGGGTCCTTTTTGCTTATCAGTTGTGTTGGTAATATTTTTTAGCAAGGTTTTCTTGGATTGCAGACAGCAGCTTTTCTATCCTGTCCTTTTTAGTTAGCTTGGGCCCCATCGTTTGCTCAACCTATCTTTCTATCTGTGTTAGTGTTTTCATCTTGCTTCACTGTCATTATATGTTGGGGGCTGCCTATTGCTTTGGCGTCTGCCCTTGGGCAGTCAGTTTTTCCCTTTTCTCTCTTTAGGCTTATGTAGATATCCGGCTGTGACGAGGTGTCTAGGATCACCATAGGAACACTCCACGGCTACTGTTAGTTGTGTGATAGGATTAGGGGTCTGCAATCCGCTAGTTTCCAACCTCTCTGATTTTCTGGGCTGAGCTTGTGTTTTGTTTTTTCCTCCTCGGTGACTCAATCATAACAGAATCACCAGCCATACCGCAGATTCTAGGGTACTCAAAAGCAGGAAGGGATTGTTTAAAAAAAAAAAAAAAAATGTCAGAATTTTTTTTTTTGTGTATATATTTTTTCCTCTTTTTCTCTGAGGTTGTAGGAGGAATATATTTTTTTTTTCTGATGGAGTTTAAGCAATTGTCTGATCGTGTGGAGCATCTTGCTGCTGAGGTGCGGGGAATTTCCGCCTATCTTGCTCGTTCACACGCTGCTGAACCAAAAATCCCTACTCCTGATGTGTTTTTTGGGGATCGATCTAAATTTTTGAATTTTAAGAATAATTGTAAATTATTTCTTGCCTTGAAGCCTAACTCATCGGGGAGCTCTGCACAGCAGGTTAAAATTGTCATCTCCTTGCTGCGCGGCGATCCCCAGGATTGGGTGTTTTCTTTAGTACCAGATGATCCTATTCTAACTAATGTGGACGCATTTTTTCAGGCCTTGGGGTTGTTGTATGATGAACCTAATGCGATTGATCAAGCTGAAAAGACCCTGTTGGCATTGAGCCAGGGTCAGGATTCTGCAGAACTGTACGGTCAAAAATTCCAAAAGTGGGCGGTCCTCACCACTTGGAATGATGGTGCCTTGGCAGCTCTCTTTCGGAAGGGTTTGTCAGAAACCATAAAAGATACTATGGTGGGATTTCCTGTTCCCTCTGGTCTTGACAATTCTATGTCATTAGCCATTCAGGTTGATCGGCGTTTACGTGAACGTAAAATTATACGGGAAATGCTGCCACCTGTTGAACAAATGTCTGAACCTATGCAATGTGATAGAGTTTTGTCTAGGGCGCAACGTCAGGAGTTCAGAAGGCGTAGTAAGCTGTGTTTTTACTGTGGAGATGCCTCTCATATTATTTCTGTCTGCCCTAAGCGAGAGAAACGTTTTGCTCACACATTTGCTGTAGGTGGTGTACAACCTAAGTTTCTTCTGGCAATTACTCTGATCTGCTCCCTGTCCACATTTTCTGCGAAAGCCTTTGTGGATTCAGGAGCAGCCTTGAACCTAATGGATTTAGATTTTGCTAAACATTGTGGTTTCCCTATGACACCCCTGCGGACGCCTATTTCTTTGAGGGGTATTGATGCTACTCCTTTGGCGAAGAATAAACCTCAGTTTTGGACCCAGGTGGTAATGCGGGTCGCCCCAGACCATCAAGAAAATTGCAGATTTTTGGTGTTGCATAATTTTCATGATACCATCGTGCTGGGGTTCCCCTGGTTGCAAAACCATAATCCAGTTTTGGATTGGAAATCTGTGTCTGTGGTGAGTTGGGGTTGTCGGTGTGCTCTTAGTGACGCTCCTGTTTTCTCCACCTCTCCCCAGTCGCATGAGGTTCCTGACTATTTGACTGATTTTTATGATGTGTTTAGTGAGAGTAAGTCTGCATCTTTGTCTCCTCATAGGAGTTATGACTGTGCAATTGAGCTGAGTCCGGGGTGTAAATTTCCCAAGGGTCGACTTTTTAATTTATCTGTACCCGAACATGAGGCTATGCGTTCTTATATTAAGGAGTCGTTGGAGAAGAGTCATATTAGGCCATCCTCTTCACCCTTGGGTGCTGTTTTTTTTTGTGGCCAAGAAGGATGGTTTATTAAGGCCCTGTATTGACTATCGCTCCCTTGACAAAATTACTGTTAAATATCAGTATCCATTGCCCCTGATTTCTGACCTATTTTCTAGAGTTGAAGGTGCTTGCTGGTTTACCAAGCTTGACCTCAGGGGGGTGTATAATCTTGTTCGCATTAAGCATGGGGATGAATGGAAGACAGCGTTTAATACTCCGGAGGGACATTTTGAGTACCTGGTGATGCCTTTTGGGCTCACTAACGCCCCTTCTGTCTTCCGGTGCTTCATGAATGATATTTTCTGGGACTTTGTGGATAAGTTTCTGATCATCTATTTGGATGATTGTTATGATTGAGTCACCGTAGGGGGCAGACACAAAAATAGAAGCTACGTCCAGAAAACCAGAGAAGTTGGCAACTATCAGATTGCAGACCCCTGAACCTATCAACACAACTAGCAGTAGCCGTGGGGGGTTCCTACGATGCCCTAGACCCCTCGATCACAGCCGGAGCGCTAAATAGCCTAAAGACAGAAAAGGAAATCTAAACTGCCCCAGAGCAGACCCCAAAGTAAAAGGCAGCCCCCAACATATAATGATGGTGAAGCAAGATGAAAAAACACTCACACAGATAGAAAGATAGGCTGAGCAAATGATGGGGTCCAAGCTAGCTAAACAGAACATGAAAGGAAGGTTGCTGTCTGCAATCTGCCAAAACCCTATCAAAGACATAAGCCTACAAGCTGATATGAAAAAGACCCTGAAGCAGCTAGGCTTCAAAAACTAAATCAGCACTCAGGTATTTTCAGAAGACAGAGCTAAAGGAATTCAGCACACCCCAGCAGGGAATGGCAGAAATCCAGAAAAACAAAGCAAAACAAAGTCTAAGCACAAATGCAAAAGGCCGAGCAGAAAACTTAGCTTTAGAGGAGCAGGAATTCAGACTGGTCTCCAAGGATCCCACAGAGAAATCACCCGCAGGGCAGAAGGGCGTCGGCAGCCTTATATCCAGTCAGTAACTCCACTCAGCCAGTCATCATCATCAGACTCAGGTGTTTGATAATCAGGCTCACTACCTTTCTTTACCAGAAGAGGGAGTTCCTCGGGCCTCAGTAGTGAAGGGGGAAAATGAACTCACAACAGATGATATTTTGATCTTTTCCAGGGATTGGGACTCTCATGTGGAACATGTTCGGACTGTGTTCCGGATTTTGAGGGAAAACTCCCTGTATGTTAAGGGATCGAAATGTCTTTTTGGTGTACAGAGGATTTCATTTTTGGGATTTATTTTGTCTCCGTCAACTATTGAATTGGACCCGGCCAAGGTACAGGCCATTTATGATTGGGTGCAGCCCACTTCTTTGAAGGCTCTCCAGAAGTTTTTGCTAATTTTTATCGTAAGTTTATAGCCAATTTTTCTGTTATTGCCAAACCATTGACTGATTTGACTAAGAAGGGCGCTGATTTGCTGAATTGGTCTCCAGAGGCTGTTTCTTCTTTTCAGGAGCTAAAGCAGAGGTTCACTTCTTCTCTGGTTTTGCGACAACCCGATGTCTCACTTCCATTTCAGGTGGAGGTGGATGCTTCAGAGACTGGTGCAGGAGCTGTTTTGTCCCAAAAAGATCCTGTAACATCTAAAATGAACCCCTGTGCCTTCTTTTCCCGAAAGTTATCTCCTTCAGAACGCAACTATGATGTGGGGAATCGAGAACTGTTGGCCATGAAGTGGGCATTTGAGGAGTGGAGAAATTGGTTGGAGGGAGCTAGACATCAAGTTGTGGTCCTCACTGACCACAAGAATTTGATCTACCTTGAGTCGGCTAAATGCTTTAATCCGAGACAGGCCAGGTGAGCCTTGTTTTTCACACGTTTTGATTTTGTGGTCTCCTTTCTCCCGGGCACTAAGAACGTTGAGGCTGATGCCCTCTCTAGGAGTTTTTTGGCCGATTCTCCTATTGTGACCAAGCCTGCTACCATCTTAGGTGAAGGGGTGGTTCTTTCTGCCATCTCACCTGATTTGAGACATGCTCTGGAGAAGTTTCAGGAGGATAAGCCTGAGCGTTGTCCCAGTGGTAGGTTGTATGTTCCTGACCAGTGGAGGAGGAAAGTGATGTCTCAGGTTCATTGCTCCACGTTGGCTGGTCATCCAGGTATTTTTGGTACTAGAGATTTGGTGAGTCGGTCTTTTTGGTGGCCTGCCTTGTCTTGTGATGTCAGAAATTTTGTGCAGTCCTGTGGGACTTGCTCCCGATCTAAGCCTTGTTCTCGTTCTTGTGGGTTGTTGATGCCTTTGCCGGTACCCAGGAGGCCATGGATCCATATTTCAATGGATTTTATTTCTGATCTGCCTGTCTCTCAGAGGATGACTGTTATCTGGGTGATTTGTGATAGATTCTCTAAGATGGTCCATCTTGTACCACTCCCTAAGTAGCCATCTTCCTCAGAGTCGGTGCCCTTGTTTTTGCAACAGGTGGTTCGCTTGCACGGGATTCCTGAGAACATTGTATCGGACAGAGGAGTTCAGTTTGTCTCTAGATTCTGGAGGACCTTTTGTTCCAAGTTGGGAATTCAGTTGTCCTTCTCCTCTGCATTTCACCCTCAGACCAATGGGCAGACGGAGAGAACAAATCAGACTTTGGAGGCTTATTTGAGATGTTTTATATCTGCTGATCAGGATGATTGGGTCTCATTTTTACCCTTGGCCGAATTTGCTTTAAATAATAGAGCTAGTTCTGCCACTTTGATGTCACCCTTTTTCTGTAACTTTGGGTTTCATCCTCGATTTTCTTCAGGTGGAGTCTTCTGCCTGTCCAGGGGGTGACACTGTGGTGGAAAGAATGCAGCAGATTTGGGACCAAGTGGTGGATAAGTTGTCTCTTTCCCAGGAAAAGGCCCAGCGGTTTTCTAACCGGCATAGGACCATTGGTCCCCTGTTTAAGGTGGGTGATATGGTCTGGTTGTCATCAAAGAATATCTCTATGAAAGTGGCTTCTTCAAAGTTTAAACCTAGATTTATTGGACCTTGCAAGATTTTGGAGATTATTAATCCGGTCTCTTTTCGGTTGGCTCTTCCTGTCACATTTAAGATTCATAATGTGTTTCATAAGTCCTTGTTGAAGAGGTTTGTAGAACCAGTGGTTCCTATGGCGGCACCTCCTGACCCTGTGTTGGTTGAAGGTAACATGGAATATGAGGTAGAGAAGATACTGGATTCCCATCTGGCTAGACGGAGACTCCAGTATTTGTTTAAGTGGAAGGGTTATGGTCAGGAGGATAATTCTTGGGTCTCTGCCTCGGATATTCATGCCGAAAGATTGGTGCGTGCTTTTCATCGAGCTCATCCTGATCGGCCTGGTGGCTTGGATGAGGGTTCGGTGACCCCTCCTCAAGGGGGAGGAACTGTTGTGAGCTCATCTGTTCATTCATCTTTTGTGTCCGAGGATCTCCCTCTTCTGGTGAAGGAAGGTAGTGAGGCTGATTACCAAACACCTGATCAGGTGGATGGTGACTGGGTAACGGGAACTTCTGACTGGATATAAGGCAGCCGATGCCCTTCTGAGTCGCTGGTGATTTCTCTGCTGGATTCTTGGAGACCAGTCTGATTCCTGCTTCCCAAAGATAAGTTTTTGCTCTGCTATTGAACTTATTAGTTTTGGTTTTGTTTACCTTGTTTTTTGGAGTTCAGCCATCCCCAGCCAGGGGTGTGCTGGATTCTTTTTCCTTGATCAGTGTTCTCTTTTGCTCTGCTTCCAGAATATTCTGAGTGCTGATATATGGTTTGAAGTCTAGTGACTTCAGGGTCCTTTTTGCTTATCAGTCGTGTTGGTAATAATTTTTTGCAGGGTTTTCTCGGATTGCAGACAGCAGCTTTTCTATCCTGTCCTTTTTAGTTAGCTTGGGCCCCATCGTTTGCTCAACCTATCTTTCTATCTGTGTTAGTGTTTTCAGCTTGCTTCACTGTCATTATATGTTGGGGGCTGTCTATTGCTTTGGGGTCTGCTCTGGGGCAGTCAGTTTTTCCCTTTTCTCTCTTTAGGCTTATGTAGATCTCCGGCTGTGACGAGGTGTCTAGGATCACCGTAGGAACACTCCACGGCTACTGCTAGTTGTGTGATAGGATTAGGGGTCTGCAATCCGCTAGTTTCCAACCTCTCTGATTTTCTGGGCTGAGCTTGTGTTTTGTTTTTTCCTCCTCGGTGACTCAATCATAACAGGCAACCGCGTCAATAGCTGATGCGAGAGTGGCATTGTAGAAAGCAGTGGCACCGTCTGTGTCGTGGAGTGAGGATATGGATGCCAGTGGTAGAATAGAGTCAGAGAGCATGTGGGTGTCTAGGTGTGTAAGGTTTCTGCGGGGGTGCGCGTGTTGCTGGACATGGGTGCCAGGTGAGGAGGACAGGGATGAGAAAGTGAGTAGATGATGGTCAGATAGAGGGAGAGGGGAGGTGGTGAAGTTAGAGAGAGAGCAGAGACAGGTGAAGACCAGGTCTAATGTGTGTCTATCTGTGTGGGTGGCTGAGGAGGACCACTGAGTAAGTCCAAAGGATGAAGTAAGGGACAGGAGTTTGGAGGCTGCTGACTGAAGGGTATCAGTGGGGATGTTAAAGTCACCCATGATGATAGTGGAGGTGTCAGTTGAAAGAAAATGAAGAAGCCAGGTAGAGAATTGATCAATGAAGGCAGTGGTCGGGCCTGAAGGTCGGTATATGACGGCCACTTGGAGGTTGGAGGGAGAGTAGATGCGGACAGAGTGGACTTCAAAAGAGGGGAGGATTAGGGAGGGAAGAAGTGGGATTGGGTTGAAGGTGCAGTTGGAAGAAAGGAGAAGACCCACTCCTCCACCGTGTCTGTTGCCAGGGCGAGGAGTGTGGGTAAAGTGGAGGCTGCCGTAACACGGCGCAGCAGGGGAGGCGGTGTCAGAGGGTGTCAGACATGTTTCTGTGAGGCCGAGGAAGGCAAGATTGTGAGAGAGAAAGAGGTCATGAATCACATGGAGCTTATTGCAGATGGAGCGGGCTTTCCAAAGTGCTCCCGAGAGAGGGAGCAGGGGGTTGGGTGTCAATGGCACAGGTTTTAAGTTGTAAAGAATGCGGTAGTTCTTATTAGATAGGGAGCAGTAGGAAGGGGAAGTAATGGGGGGTATGGGCTGTGGGGGTCCAGGATTGGGCGATATGTCGCCAGCAGTGAGGAGAAGCAGAGAAAGGGAGAGCAGATGGGAGAAGGAGAGTGGGCAGCTTGTTTTATGTTTCATTTGGACAGACTTGAGGTTGAGGAGCAGTTCAGCAGAGGAGGTCAGGTGGGGAGGAAAGAGGGAAGGGAAGATGATTATTTGGTTAGAGGGTGCTGGGGTTTGGGCATAGCGAAGGAGAGTGAGGACTAAAGGAGTAAACACTGTGAGGGCATATGTAAACATTGTGAAGAAATAAGATAGGTTAAGAAAAGCTAGGTCCAAGTAATAAGAAGGGCTTACTCAGCAGACATACCCAAAAGAGACAGGTAGATAGTGTGGGGTCCTGACTCCTGCCGAGACTAACTGCCGTAGTAATAACTGCATTTTCACGATACTTATGCTGCAGGGAGACACGTGCCTGACCCGCACACGTGGCCCCCCTAGAAGGCATCTGAATATATAGGACTGAGTAGAGGATCAGGTGAGAGGGATTGTGGGAACTGATTTGGGATAAATTACCAATTGCCTAGCATGCCCGGGGATGTTAGACAATCAAAGGCACAGGGCCTGGCTACATCCATATGCTAGTAACACCGTACACCTGATAACATCTCTACTGGCCCCAACATGGCTATACAGCAGTAAGTATTGAGTTCAATGCAACAAATGAATTGATGAGATCTGGGGTTTATGATGTCCTAATGCCCTTTGTGGGTGGGCCTGATGAGACAATCTGTACAATGCTTTATCCACATTACTACATACTTGTTCATCCAAGCACACACAGTCTACGTTAGTCAGGGTCTGTTAAAATCGATATAGCAATCGCAATATTATGTAATATTTTTAGTCGGGTATCTATCCAAGTTCACTCCATTAGAATAATATTTCTATCAATTTTTCACTACATTTAAATGGAATCTGTCACCAGTTTCTTCCACCTAATTCGAGGGGAGCAAGATATAGAGATAGAGAATGAAACCCTGATTCCAGGGATGTATCACTTAGTGGGCTGCTTGCTTTAATTTGGATAAAAAGCTTTATTAGAAGGAGATTATTACTTGAGGACTAGTAAACCTGCTGCCATGTAGTTCTCCTTTTCTGTATAACCCCGCCCCCACCACTGATTGGCAGCTTTCTGCCTATGCATAGTGTACACAGAAAGCTGCCAGTCAGTCATGTGGGTGGGGTTATACAGAGCTCAGCATTCAGAGAACTACTAGATCAGCAGGAGATAAAAATAAGGATTTTATCAAAACTGTATTAAGTAGCACAGTGAGTGACACATCATTGAAATCAGGGTTTCTGGCCCCATATCATGCCGGGGCAGCAAAAGCCTGCTAAAATATTAGTTTATTGCTATTTTTTTCCCTCTTTTTAGTACTTAATTTTTTTGTCAAAAAGAACAAGGATATTAACAAGCGTAAAAAAAACATTATATAACACAAAAGCTTTAGTCTGTCAAATATATTGTTGTTACCATTATAGAAACAAAAATTTAGGAAATAAATAATTAAAAATTGTAATTTAATCAGGTAAAAATAAAGCCTATGGTGTGGTATAGACCTAGATTGATTAAATAATGTGTGCTATTTTATAGTTCATGATAATTAATTTTACAATGTCAAAATAATAATAATAATTTCCCAGTTTTGGTGTACAATATTAGTGTGCTTGTTTTTTTTTCTTTTTCTTTTAATGAATGATGTGCAAAAAAAGTAAATCACATGTAACAGAAAGTATGCAAATGAGATGCAAATTTGCAGTTTAACGATGAATCACGATGTAAAGCGAAGAGAACACCCACTCAGTCTGAACACATGACAAACGGGAAAAAAAGACCTAGGTACACGTGCCAAGTAGCCAGATGGCTTCAGTATTGTACGGTGTTTTTGTACCTTTGCAGATTAGCAGCAATGTTAACTGGTGCTGATTTCCAAAAAAAGAAATGGTCACTTGTGTATAAAAAGGGCAAAAACGTAAAATATTTAAAACTTATTAGACACCATATATTATTACATTAAAGTACACCACTCATTAAGCTTATATACTGGACTGGCATCAAGAGCGGCAGACTTTTTCATCCAAGGGCAAAAATAGTTATGTACCAGTCCTAGTTGTATACCTCTTGGTACAAATTGCAACGATCTTCTGAGAGCGGGCAAAAAAGGGCAAAATGTCTTCTTTGTTGTTTGTGCAACAAAGTAAAGTGTCTAAGGGGTATGTCAGGCATGCCACGCTCCACAATGGAAGACGTTACTACTTATTCCCCAGTCAGAGGCTTCTCATACACCTAAATCAGATCTCATGCTTTTTACTGAGGAGAGGCAACACCCCGAAACAAGTGTCTTCAAATTGAGATTTTGGTTTGTTTTTGTTTTTTTTTATCCAAAGTCATGTGACAAGGCTCGGTAAAGGGTAGTGACCTTTAGGATTGCCACTTCCAATAAGTGGCACTAGAGTTCAACTCTGAAGAGGGAATTTTCAAATTTCATTACCCAAAGGTATATTGCATAGCCTATAAGTCTCCTCACCATCACACTTCTATCTCACTCTTCAAAAGGAGAAACATTACCTCTTAGACTTTAGTCTCAGACTTCTCATACAGCTAAATGAAATTTCCTGCTTTGCACTCAGGAGGAGCAACACCCCGAAACACTGTATCTGCAAATTGAGATTCTGGTTTGGCTTTTATCCTAAGTCATGTGGCAAGGCTCAATATTGATTTTTAGGATTGCGACTTCCAATAGGTGGTCCTAGAATTCATGTCCTCTTCTTCTCTGAAGAGGGTTAATCCTACTGACAGATTCCCTTTAAGTAAAATGGCTCCCTAAATACATAACTGTATACAAAAAGTCTAATATACATTGCCTTGTATTCCAGAAACTGAACATTGCAAAATGAACAAAAGCCAAGAAAAACAGACAAATTTCCAGTGCAGACAGTGTGTGTTGATGCGGAGAGGTGGCTTAAAAGCGTTGTGTCTGCACATCGGGATTAGTGATGGAGAGGTAGACATGTGCCCTGTGAGATTTGGAAAATATCGCTGGTCTTGCAGGATGTCATTCTGCCATATTGCTCTACATTGCAGTCTAATTATATCGCATTAAATGTTCTCCCTTGATCAAAACAGACGGTGTTATCTGCCAAATGACTTGAATCGTTATTTTCTCACTTGATTATTGCTGCCAATTCTAAAAAAGAAGACATTTCAAGCAATACTAAGCAAAACAAATGACTAAAGTCAGGAGTATGATAACGGAGGGAGGAGGTATTTGTGACATATAAATTGTGGGATTACCTCCACATCCGGTACATACCTGCCGCCAGCCCCAATATCCGCAGTATGCATGTAGCTGTTTATAAATTGTGCTGCACAGCCGTGTGCATAGAGGATGTGCAGAGGCGCCCAGCGACTTGTACGATGATCTCTATGGCACTATACTACATAACATGCTATCTGGATCCTTCACAATCCCTTCTTCATGAAGCTAGAGGTAAATGGAAGCGCAGTAAGGCCCTATAGGAGATAATGGTTGCCATTACGACTCCAATGAGTAGGCTGTATGTAGTCATAAACCTGTTGTGCGCACAGAGACGTATCGGCCCATGTGATAATCTATATGGCACCATAAAATAAAGTATGTGACCCTTTAGTGTCGCTGTATATATACTGAGCTCTTAGTATCTCCCAAACTGTTTGATGGCTCCAACACTGTTTGATGGCCCCCTTACTGTAATCCCCACACTGTATAATGGCCTCATAGATAGCCTCCATATAGTATAATGCACCAGATAGTTCTCAATATGGTATAATGCAGCCCCCACAGGCAGACTCTATATAGTATAATGCACTCCCATAGGCAGACGCTATAGTATAATGCATGCCCCCTAGGCAGACTCTATATAGTATAATGCACCCTCCATAGGCAGACTCTATAATGTATAATGCACCCCCCATAGGTAGAATCTATATTGTATAATCCATTCCCCATAGGCAGACTCTATATAGTATAATGCACCCTCCATAGGCAGACTCTATAGTATAATGCATGCCCCTTAGGCAGATAATATTGTATAATGCGCTCCCCATAGGCAGACTCTATATTGTATAATGCACCCCCCATAGGGAGACTCTATATAGTATAATGCACCCCCATAGGCAGACTCTATGTAGTATAATGCACTACCCATAGGCAGACTCCATATAGTATAATGCACCCTCCATAGGCAGATTCTATAATGTGTAATGCACTCTCCATAGGCAGACTCTATATAAAATAAAGCACCTCCCATAAAAAAAGAAAAATACAATAGTCACCTCTCCTCCTCATTCCCCTGCTGCTCCGAGCGCCTGCACATCTGCAGACAGTGGGCTCCAAGTGATGACGTCATCGCGCCCGCTGTCAGTGATGTCGGACACCGAGAGAGGGATGAAGGGAGAGGAAGCGTAATGCATTCAGCTGATACAGTTGAACTTGCAATGTCGGTCGCTGGCACCGCCCCCCCTCCTGCTCAGGGGCCCCATAGCAGAGTGTAACTGTATGGGCACGCAGTTCCAGTAGCGTAGCTCCGGGTAGGCACCCTCAGAGCATGAGGCCGGGAGCGACTGCCCCCCTCCCAGTAACTAAGCTACTGCTTAGATCCACTTAAGACTCATTTAGACACACACCTGTGTCTTGGTATTGAGACTCCTGGTCCAGTGTTTGGTGTGTGATCGCATTCATCCTTACTGGGTTCCACTTCATCTGTCCTCCTGCTCTTGAGATTCCCATGTGTGCCCAGTGCCTTCCTAATTGCTACATCAACACCTGAGGTCTGTGTGCCCTCCTGGATCTAAAGCCCCCATCACACACAGAGATCTCACTAGCGAGATCGCTGCTGAGTCACAAGTTTTGTGACGCAACAGCGATCTCACCAGCGAGATTGCTGTGTGTGACACTTATCAGCAACCGGCCCCCCTGCCGGGTATCGCTGATCGTCCAGGAATAGCCAGGACATTTTTTTGATTGCTGGTCTCCCGCTGGCCAGCACGCACCGCTGCGTGTGACAGGCGGGAAACCAGCATTCAGCGATCAGCGCACTGGTAACTAAGGTAAACGAAGGGTTTCTAAGCACGGGGCGGTGCTTAGAAACCCGATGTGTACCTTAGTTACCAGCGCGCTGATGCAGGGAGCCGGTAACCAAGGCACACATCGGGTTTCTAAGGCCTCTTTCACACTTCAGTTTTTTGTATCAGTCATGATCCGCCAAAAGGACGGATGGCGGATCAGTTTTAGTACTGATGACAACGGATGGCACCCGTCAGTTTTTTTTTGACGAATCCGACAAATGAAGAATTTTAAAGGAATCGCAGCCTGGAAAAGGAGAGAGAGAGAGAGAGAGAATTTTTTTTTTGTCCGGCACCCAGAAAGAATTTCGGGTTAAATTAGTGTCTGGAGGATCCGCCGGCCAAAAAAACGTTGCAAGCTCCGTTTTGAAATCTTTGAGGATGGTGACGGACAGGAAATTTTGGCGGATCCGCAAAAAAAACGGATGCAACGGACGGCAATCTGTCACAATCCGCCTATAATGGAAGTCAATGGGGATAAAACCGGATCCTCAAAAGAAAATTGCGGATCCGTTTTTTTCAAAACCTGGCGGATTGTGACTGATTGTAAAAAACTGAAGTGTGAACGAGGCCTAAGTGACGCGCGCCGCTTAGAAACCCGATGTGTACCTTAGTTACCAGCTCCCTGCACCAGCACGCTGGTAACTAACGTACACGCTCGGCGTCGCTGGTGCTGATCGCTGGTGAAGCTGTCTGTCTGACAGCTCACAAGCGATTATGTAGCGACTCACCAGCGATCCTGACAAGTTGATATCGTTGTCGGGATCGCTGGTGAGTCGCTATGTGTGACGGGTCCCTAAGGTTTAGAACATCTACCTCATCTGCTGAGCCCTACAGTCATATTATAGCTCCAACTTGTAAACTGTATGAGAGTGGCAATGAACGTTAGTGGATATAAAGGCATCACTAAGCTAATACTTTAATTTATAAATTACACCTATCCCCCCAGATAATTGAGTGTTGGAGGGACTGTATTTAGAGTCTTATATGTGTGCATATTGGGACTATCCTGCTTTATCTAGCTTCTTGGTAATATTTAATTGCTCACCATTTCTTGGTTGATTATGGGATGACTCTGTTGATGCTGCCCCAATCTACACAGTAAACCTGAATGATGAATATAAAACAGGAAATGTTGGCTTATGTATTGTGGACTCCTATGACCATTATATGTAAAATTTCAGCATTTTTTATAGTCCCAGCTAGAATCTAAAATGGGAGGCTTCTTGGAATGGCTTTTCATCTATAGTCAAATGCCTTGATATCTCCTTTCAACATATACAGAAAGATCTTACCATATCACAGTTTTACATGTGTCTATTCCATCGCTAAATATATCTCCGTGCGATCATGGATTTCACTTTTTATTGCGTGTTATGCCGCAATTAGTAGAGTATATTTTTAGCAATCAGGTCTCCCCCCCCCCCCATTTATTTTTTTAGGTTTACAGTTACAAAAACATGAAAGCACTTTTAACTCGGCTGGCTTTCTTGCCAGAGATTATCTTTGAAAGCCTTGTGGTGAGTTTAGCTAATGGTACCTTAATGAAGATTTTTAATTAAATGCATGTCTGTGCATGCTGAGCGGGAATCAGCAGCTCGCAAGGAACTAATTCATTGCATGCTGACTACAGGGACATCTGTAGGGCATTATGCAGATTTCAGCAACATATACATGCTTCAAGTGTTGTGTACGGCGGCGGAGAAAGCGTTTCACGTATGTGATAGCAAAATAGGTATCACATATCACAATATTTATTACTCGGCTGATTAAGATCCTGCATTTCCAAGCAGGCCATACAAAGCCACATGGCGTCCCAGCGCTAGACTTCCTGCTTCAGTCGCATGATCCCTCCCCCTGATATAGGCTTCTAGCTCCATAATGCATCATCCAGTGGGAAGCTGCACAAATACATGAGCCTCCATATAAAATGGCGATACAATTAGCATCCCTAATCACATAAAAGGCCAAAGCTGCCTATAAAGTGCAACACCACTGCTGACCAAATATCTCAATGTGTCCTGTGTACTTTCGATAAGGTTGAAATCTGCAATGAGCTTGTACAGCAATTCCAGACCTCACATTAGTTCACCATCTACTGAATAGGCAGAGTTAGGTTCTGAATTATACCTGGCTAAAATTATGGCCTTGGATGATGTTCATTCAGTTGTTTAATCCTCTCCTTTGTTTCAATTGACATCTCTCGTGTTGGAGCCATGATTCATAGAAAATGAAGAGGAGCAGCATCCAATCCGGGTGAAAAAACATGCAGAAGTTTATTTCGCCATGAATATGTACAACGTTTCGACCATCACATGGTCTTTTTCAAAGTCCATGTGATGGTCGAAACGTTGTATATTTTCATGGCGAAATAAACTTCTGCACGTTTTTTCACCCGGATTGGATGCTGCTCCTCTTCATTTTCTTTGGATTTTTGATGTCCAATTGGGTCTTTGGACTTTGAGCGTGCAGCTCCTCGATCCTGGAAGTGCTGTCAGCTATCTTTTTGTATGCTTGACAAGTCAGAGCCATGATTCATGTCAGTCCACTTGATGCAACAGCTCTCCAAGGTGTGCTCACTTCTTTTTAGATGCAGACTAATGAGCAGATCTAATTTGATGCAGATGTTATTTTTGGGAATGAAAATTTACAGGGTGATTCCATAATTTTTTTTCCCACAGAACTGAGTGATTCCATAATTTTTCCCCTATGCTTGGTTTTAAAAAGTGACCATTACTGACTACCACATTTTTTATTCTTGATTTCTTTTAGTGCTTCTTAAAGCCAGAAAGTTGCCATTTGAGTTGACTTTAGTTTTGTGCCATGTCTGTGATCTGCTTTTTTCTTACAAAATTAAACAACTGAATGAACATCCTCCAAGGCCAGTGAGTCCATAATTTTTGCCAGGGGTTGTATAAAGGAATTATCCAAGATTTATTTTTTACCACGAACCTAAGAACCAACAAGCAGATAGTTGCTACATACCTGCTTGTTGTGCCCGACAATGATCTCTGCCACCACAGAGTGGTCACAGACAGCTACTGTTGGCTTCCGGTGATGTCATATCTGCAGAACAGCTGCCTGTCACTCTGCTCTGTTGATGGGCATGAATGCCATCATAAAGCTGAATGATGTCAGGCTCCCCGTTGTCTAACTGCGGGGAGCAGGCTGTCAATCAGCATGACAGTCATGCTCCATCGACAGAGCAGCCCGGAGGAGGAAGAGCTGCTTTTTTGATGAGTCAGTGACCACTCTGTGCCAGCACCAGGTAGAACGGACAAGTAGTTAGCAACTACATATCTTTTAGTTTTGAGGTCCCTATTAAAAAAATAAATAGTCCTCAATAAACCCTTCAAGGGGTATGTTTTTGTGCAATATTGCAACCATTTTCCCCTGTTGTTCCAGGGCATTGAAAATGCAAACTAAAAAAAGGATTTAACATTTGCACACCTGTGCAACTATTTTTTATATTAGGGGCTGCTGCTGGCACATATACTGACAGCTACTAATGGGTAAGACTTGCATCTCTTTACTTGTGACTATGTTTGGTATACATTACAATCTCTAGGTGTTAACCATTTAACAGTCGTGGAGACCACTTTACAATCATGTTTTGCACTTTACATGCACTAGGCACTTTTTTTCTAACCTTTTTTAGTGTAGATATATACTATTATTATTTTTTGTGCAATTTCCTATAGAGGATTGTGATCTTTGCCCGTGCTGTTATTGCAGTGTTTTGTGTGTCCTCACATATGAGCTTTGGGATACGCTTTGTTTTATGAGCTTGTATAATATATGTTTTATGTGACCAATAAAATTTGTGATACTTTTTATACATATGTAGTTGGACGTTTTGGTTCCAGTTTTTGCTTGTAGGATCTATATTTTTTATTTTTGGTCTAATGCATCTAAAATGAAAATTGAAGCATATTTGCAAAACCAGTCTTGATAGAAAAAAGATCCATCATTAAGTGTCTGCAAGTTCCTATTTAATTATCCCCATCCTGGTACACATGAACCCTTCATCCCCATTCTGGTACACATAGCCCCCTCATCCCAATCCTGATATACATGGTCCCCATTATGCTGCACATGTAAAAGAAATAAACTATTCTACTTACCTTCCCTCCACTCCCTCGCAGCATCCTGTTCTGATGCCAGCTGCTAATTTTTGCGGCTGCGGAGAAGCGGGGTCACAGGAGGCAGGGTCGCTGGCGCTGCTGCAGAAAGCTGGGATGGTGGCGACAGGAGTGAGGTGATACTGCAGGCTCTAGGTTGGGAGGAAGAGGTGTTCGGCGGTACAAGACTGAGACGGGCCCTGGGCTTTCAGAAAATGTTGACGGAGTCCCCACACTTCCTATTATGAATCAAGATGTTAATCTATACATGCGCCGCCTCCGGCAGCCCTTTTTCCAAAGTCCACTGCAGTGAAAATAATGGGAAGTGCTGTGACTCCGGCGACATTTTCTGAAAGCCGCCACAGCCTCACACTGCGTCACACCCTCTCCTCCGACGGGGCCCACAGCATTGCCCTATTCCTTCTGCCTCAAGCTTCATGCAGCAGTGATCTTGCCTCATGGGACACCACTCCCCCCAGTAAGCAACATTTTGGTTATAAGATGCACCGCCATTTTCCTCCCTAACTTGGGGGGGTGAGTTTGTCTTATAATCCAAAAAGTACAGTATATGAGTTGTAGCAATGCAAAGGAATGTTAAGGCTAAATCCTATCTTTTCAAGCTTTGATAAGTACACCTTGCCAGCACTGCATATAAATACGCTAGGTGTTCATCTAAGGCAGTCATCTCAGGGAAGCTGACCAAATGTGTCTTGAAGCTGAAAATAGAGAAACAGGTCAGATCCCTCTCTGATAAGAGTCTGCACAGGCCTCGTGCAGATAACCGCAAGTATCAGTGATTGCTATGGACAATAGCTGTTTTGTGTAGCCGAGCTGGGGCTTGCTCAGCATTGTATGAGTAGCCAGAGTCCATTCTGTGTACTTAGCACCTGGACAAGGTTAGGGATTTATGCATATGATTTTGATTTGGTGGTGTGCAACTTGTGGAAAGCAATAAAACTGCATTGCCTGTGTGAACATTACAGACTGGATGACAGGGAATGGCACCGTCTTTGCCACCGGGAGAAATCAAGGTGCAGAAATTTCAGGTTGCTTGTAGGTAAAAAAAAAAAAATTATTCAAACTGATAAAAACTATGTACACAACGCGTTTTGGCTTTTTGCAGCCTTTTTCAGGTGTATGGAGAAAATGAATTTGATCCTTCTTATATAGTCCTTACCCAGTGTGAGAGAGGGAGGGGAGACAAAAGAGAAAGAGGAGGAGTTATTCATCCTGCATTGCTCTTTTAAATATACAGTATATAAAAACATGACGCACAGAAGTTACACACATATGAAAGCCAAACAATGTCTAAAAGAGTTCTCAAAATTAGCAAACCCACAAACTGTCTCATTATTTTTACAAAAGAGCAAACTTATGCTAAGCAAAAGTGAAAAAGTTATGACGTTATTAAGACTGAATATATAATAAAAAGTTCAGTAAGGGCAGCGGTCGATGAGGAGTGCCAAGGGGGTGGCAGATGGAATAAATGAGAGTGAGTGATCCACTGCAGCTCCAGCCGTACACCTCCGGTGGAGGATAGTAAGCTAGGACGAAGAAAATGAACGGTCTATGGAGCACTGTGAAAACAAAGACACCACAAGTAATCTTTAACCCACAATGCGTTTCGACGGTAACCCCGTCTTCATCAGGTGCCACCTGCCACCTGATGATGACGGGGTTACCGTCGAAACACATTGTGGGATAAAAAAGAAGACTTGTGGTGTCTTTGTTTTCACAGTGCTCCGTAGACCATTCATTTTCTTCGTCCTGAATATGTAGCATGTATTAGTAAGTTATTAAGACTGAATATGTAAATATAAATTATGTAAATGATAATTAAAGCAAACTATAAAATATAAGCCCTAAATAGAGCATCATAAAATCATGTTTTTTTGGGGGATATGTCAAGCCAAGAGGAAAGGTAAGGAAGGTCACATCTGTGTAGCATGTGTCCATATCCTGCTCAGAACCTCTTTATTTACCGTAACATCCTACAAGGTTCTACGGTGACTGTGTGCTCCTCAATCTTCGTATAGTGGAAAAATCTGAAGGTTGTACAGGCAGGAGGTTGCAATCTTATGAAAAGTGCCTTTAAGTCTGGAAGCCATGGCATACATACAGTATTTTAAGATCGATTGCTTGCATTTAATCTGATTCACTGGAACTACCGCACCATAATAATATCTGTATATAGAGCGCACTGCATATTGGATAGATGTGGGAGTGTCTCCTGGGATGAGGCCCAGACATGTATCTTCATTATTTTTCTGATTGTTTTTTTCATTGCACTTTCATTATTCACCGGGCAGCCAGCAGCCCTGGCGAGTGATTTTTATCATTAAATCTGACATATGGCATTGTGACATACGGTAGCAGATATAAAAGATTATGTCTGCGGCACCGGCGCATGAATATGTTTTATTCTATTTTTTATGAGAGGATACAAAGTAAAACTGAGATGCAAACCAAAGATTGTATACGAGATATTTTTGGAGACAATAAATAGTGTATTCAAGGGCATCCCTCAAGAACACATCTAATCACAAGGCAATTTAGGAGCACAGAAATACCATTATTATCACAGGGGGCTATGGAGCAGAAAAGGATAAAGGAGTTCAGCAAATAAGACAGAAGAGAAAAATGTCAAGCCGTTGATAATGGAATATATGCCGCTACATAGAGAAATTTAGGCTGAGGGCTCAATCCCATTTATTTGAACCAAGATATGCCACAAAACTAAACACATGGATATGAGTTGTCTTTTTTTTGCTTTAAGTACCTTACTCCTGTAATGTAGATGTCTACCCATTAACACTATTTTCTTAAGTCCCAAATAAGTAGAAAAAAAATGCTAATTAATTTGTTACCATGTTTGTTTTGTCCTTAGAAGATTATGTTTTATTTAAAGAGCTTAAATCCCCTATAATGACTTGAAGTTGAATGATACAATTCTATCTGCATGTATCGATCACTAGAAGGAGCTGAGGAGCTCTCTGCATACTGTACATACAGTAGAGTCGGCGCAATAGGAGTAAGCTCCTCCTAGTGGTGGTTACAAGTGCTATTAAGTCATCACAGTAATATGGATCTAAATTAGATGATTCACTTTAATTTTCTGCTTAACATTGTTACTTATTGGCCTTAGCTAGGGATGAGCAGATCAGGCAAAATTCGAATTAATGTGTTCATGCGGATTTTCCTGGGAAATTCGATTTCCAGAGAAGTTATTCTCTATGAATTTAATGTCTCTTATTATGGTCTCGGGTCTCTCCACACCCACTGCATACTAAACGTAAGATGTAAAAATACCAAAAAATCCTTATACTCGTCTGACTGCTCACCTCTTCAGACTCTCCGCTCCTCATCGTCTTCCTTCTAGACCTCACTGCATCTTCTAATCACCTCCACTTGTGCCGAAATCCTGCAATATTGTAAGCATGCAGATGGTCACCACATGAGCCATGACCTTACGCGCACATGCACAGAACCATCTCAGGCCTCAATAGAGTTGGAAGTCTCAGCAGCCTTGCATGTGAGGCCAGGAGTTTTCACCGCAAGTGGCGGTTATCAGCAGATGCGGAGTAGACCGGACGGGCCACAGTGAGGAGCAGAAGGGTCAGAGAGGGGAGTATAAGGATGTACTTTTATTTTTAACCTCTGGATTTCCCTTTTTGGTTCAGAAAAAAAAAAATCACTTTACTGAATCCCCATGGAAGCAAATTATAAAATATGAATCTGGATTCTGGCGAACGCAGATTTTTTTGTAAAATTTGAGTAGATTTCAGTTCCACTTGAATACATTCACAAATCTCTGTGAAATAATTGTTTGAGACCAAAGTTGGTATTTAAAGTGTAACTGCATTTTTCGGAAAACTTTGGAATGTCATAGAGTCACGACTGTTTGGTGGGAGTCTGGCTCCTGAAACCCCTACTAATCTCTGTGATGATGCGGCCTCAACACAAATCAAAAGTGCTGACATCAAAAGATTTGTGAAAGTGCAGTTATACTTTAAGAGCAGCACCATATGAATCCAATTCTTAAAGTGGTTTTCCTTTAACATGATATTGGGGACCTATCTTTATAATTGGTAATCAGTGAGGATCTGACACCTAAGACCCCTGCAGATCAACTGTAACCAGTTCTAACATCGGTCCATTGTAAATAGTGTATGGAGCAGAACACAGCACTGTGTAGTGGATGCTCCCGAAAACTGCAGATTGGCTCCTGGACAGCCACTGAACAGTGTTCCTCTCCATAGACTGTTTACATCTGCCATGGTCGTGCGGGCCGTCGCGTGGGTCTGGGTACTCGGTAGCCAGGCAGGCAGTCTATCAGGGATATCACAGTGGCGATTGCTGAGCACCATGGCCCTGACCGGACAAGTGAAAGGGGAGTATTTACAGGAGGGGATAATAGTTTATGGTTTAACATGATGCCAGCTGATGTGTCTGGACAGGGATGGCCAACGCTGCATGTGTGGTCCCCAGGGGATAGTTGGTAGTGCAGCAAGGTGGATCACTCCCCCCAGCAGAAGTGGGCCCTGGGGTGATGATGGGGGTTTTAGTGAGCAGTGCAGCAGAAAGAAGCAAGGAGGCGAAATAATTCAGTCTTTATCGTTACTGATGATGGATGGTAGTTGAATCCACTGGTACTAGTCACCAGGTCCAGGGTCCGGCCAGCCTGGATGCAGCTAGAGTCCACTCCACTAAATGGGTAGAAAAAGCCTTCCTTTCTATGCCCGAATGTTTGGAGATTCAACAGCTTATGAGTTGATCTGTGCTCCCTGTTTGTCTGTTCTGCAGCCGCTCCGGCCAGCATTCACTACAAGATCTTTGCAAGCTGTTCTCTCAGTCCCAGCTCTGAGCCCTCTGTAATGTGGAACTATTGGTGCTGCAAGCCTGGCCAGAGGACCTGTAGTCCCTCGGTCTCCAGATTTTGTTCTCAGGATTTGCAACCCCTGGTAGCCCAGGACTCTGGTGCCCTGCTCTCGGCGTAATCCTAAGGTGAAACTTCAATAGCCCCAACTCTTGAAACTCCTGTCTCCTTGTGTATCTTCCTCCCTTTCCTTCCTCACACCACACTGCCCTCTCTCTCTCCTCCCCCCCAGCCAGAACAGGCAGTCACCCTCAAAACTAGGTGCTTGTGCTCCCCCTTCCTGTATTGGATAAGGCATGTGTGTGGATGCATGATTTACCTAGTGTAGGGAGCTCCATTTACTTCCAGACGTGATGCCACCACCGATTAGGGAGGCGATACCATTGTGACTGCAGGAGCGCCACACATCCAACTGCTGCCATAGCAGGTAGCAGCTCATCAGTGGGGTTCCTTGATGTTGGATGACCACCGATTTGGTATTGTTGACCTATGTCAAGAATAGGACATTAATATCATAAAACTAAAATCCTATGTAAGTCAGTGCTTTGAAATTCGGTACTTCCTTCCTATTGCACTTTCGATAGCAGAGTTGCTCATGCCGTAAACAGGGCAGCACCTCATGGTTTTATAAAATCAACGTATAAATACGGTACATTCATTTTTCAATTCTTCAGATAGAGTTTACTTTATTGCAAATAACTTTATAATTCATAGATTAGTCATTCACTGTCTTTATTGGTGATTTAAAACAAATCTTTGATTTTGTAATAGTCTGTTGTAATAGGTTTATGCTACACGGAGTCACCCAAAGGTTGCGTTGTGAATTGTGGATAGTCCGCGAAGGATTTTGTTAGTAAGTATTAATTATATACTATGGTAAGTTTGCATGTGAGAAATTGGAATTTACAAAGGTGTCCAGTGTTTGCGTCTATTTTAGTCCCCTCATACGGCTTCAGAGATATTGGACTTTTTATTCAGTGCTACTTTTTATGGTCTAAGGGAGCGTGATCTTGGGTAATTATGCAGCACAACCTAAAGACATGCCCACATAGATTCCTGTAAGCTATACCCCTAGGAAAAAAAAAATAGCAGAAAATTTTAAAAAATCCCCAAAAAGGAAGTAAAATAAGAAAAAATCTGCCCACTATTTGATTGGTGACAGGTTTTCTTTAAGTTAAAGGGTTAATCCCCAAATTAAAATTGTGGCTCTGGAAACCCTAGATTGTGGCTCTGCAGCCCTGGTCTTGAATGGATAAAAGATGCATATGCTCTCGGCCTCCTGCTCTATTCATTGTCTATTGGACCGCTAGAAATAGCCAAGTACAACACACAGCTTTCTCTGCCAGTTCCATAGACAATGGATGAAATAGAGCATGTGCATCTCCGCTTTATACAAGACAAGGCTGCAGAACTTCATTCTTGAGGTTCTACAGCCTTGATCTTGGTATCACTGCTGGTCCCAGCCGCTGGACCCCTGCGATCAGCACATTATTTCCTATCCTTTGGATAAGGACTAATTTCAGGAGGTACAACATGATTATGTCTAGAGCTCAAACCCCATAGATCTAGCCTGCCAGATTTATTTCCTTTGTACTGTATATGAAAAGCTATCTTCAAAGGAAAAGTTCAGAAGACTCTGGCTGTGTAATGAAGCATGGACTAGTATATCGTTCAATGTCTTGTTTTGTCACAAGCAGTTGCTTCGGATCACTGATCATATGGCTCAGAGCTGCTATTCTAGGGCTTTTTATATATCGCACAAGTAGGTGTTCGGTATAGAGGCTGCTGCAAACACCTAATGAGGTCAGTGAGACACATCGTGGGACTGAGTGCACATCTTGGCTCTGTGACGAGTCAATGTATGCAATGCATTAAACATTAGCAGAGCCCCACTGTGGTCTCATTATTAGTGTTATGATTGCACCTTCCCGATGATCCTTTTGGCTGCATCTTCTGGTTATTTCTTCACCTTTCCTTACTATAAAGTGGCTTTGAGGCCATCCTGATACTTAGCATTCTATCTTCTTATTTCTAAATAATTCTCTAGCTCCTTGCCAACATCTTCAGGAAATCATCTAGTGATAAGATTAATAACGTGACGTCCATTCCCAATTGTAGCAAGGGATAGCAAAAGAAATAGTAGATTCTGCTACTCCACCACCTACTCTCCGCTGCTCCTCAGTTTACATGGCTGTAGCAGTGAGCTCTCATCTAAAAAGCGTAACCGCTTCAGCCGATCACTGGCGTTAGCAGAGTTGCTGAGGTAGATTGCAAGAGACTGCAGAAATCAATGATTGGCTGCAGTGGTCATGTGTTGTAGATAGGAGGCCCCTTCTGCAGCCATGTAACCAAAGACAAGTGTGAAGCTGTAGAGAGAAGATGCTGGGGCTGCAAGGCCATCAATAGGTAGGCAATTCTTATTTTTACTTTTTTGGCCCAGTTATTCTAAATTCTGGACAGCCTTCAGGGTTAAAAATATTTGACCTCATCTCGTGCAGTGGTCATCTTCCATTACAGACCGCTTCATAAAAAGTTTGTATGCACTTTCATAGAAGCTTTAGAGACCTTGATGATCCCATGCCACCATTTATTGTTTGCAACATTTGCAAATAAGGATCTATTGCATCTGAAATTCGGCCTGGAAATTTCAATTTGCATCAGATAACTTTGGTCATAAAATCTGTTCGGAATATGTTAGAAAAAAATCCTATTCTGAACTCACCTTGGCCCTCTGTGTACCTCTTATATCCTTGCTGTTCCTTGAAACAGTTTCTCTGTCATCTCTCCTCTGTCTCTGGTCTTCCATCTTCTTCTGTGTCCAGGCCTTTGGCTCTGCCATTCATCACTAGACCCTATATCATCACAAGGAGCACAGCAAACTTCATTGGTGTTGAAGGTGTGTATAATGCACATGGCCAACATATGGATTAATGTCAGTGATGTACATTGTGACACATGTGGTGGCACAGAGTCTAGTGAAGAACAGCTCTAGAGGCCTGGAGACAGAAGAAGATAAAAGACTGAAGAAAGAAGCCAAAGATGCCAATCAGAGGAGGTGTAGAAAGGGCTGAGTAGAGATGAGTTTAAGATTTTTTTAAAACCTCTTCCTTGCCCCAAGAATTCAGCAAAATGTCTGGTCATGAATTTGCTGGAATTCGCAAGAAACATGTCACAAAAATATTTGAATTCTGAGGTCTCTAAAAAAATTTAGGGAAAAATTCAATATATACTCAATTTGTAATCAATTGATTTGCTCATCACGTGTGTTAATGCTCACCAAAGTTGTAAAAGAGATCAGTGCCATGGTAGAGTTCTTCATCAATATGGCGTTCATGCCAGTGGCATGGTAGAGTTCTTCATCAATATGGTGATCATGCTAGTGCCATGGTAAACTTCTTTATCAATATGGCGATCATGCCAGTGCCATGGTAGAGTTCTTCATCAATATGGCGATCATGCCAGTGCCATGGTAAATTTCTTTATCAATATGGCGATCATGCCAGTGCCAAGGTAGAGTTCTTCATCAATATGGCGATCATGCCAGTGCCATGGTAAATTTCTTTATCAATATGGCGTTCATGTCAGTGCCATGGTAGAGTTCTTCATCAATATGGTGTTCATGCCCGTGCCATGGTAGAGTTCTTCATCAATATGGCGATCATGCCAGTGCCATGGTAGAGTTCTTCATCAATATGGCGATCATGCCAGTGCCATGGTAAATTTCTTTATCAATATGGCGATCATGCCCGTGCCATGGTAGAGTTCTTCATCAATATGGCGATCATGCCCGTGCCATGGTAGAGTTCTTCATCAATATGGCGATCATGCCAGTGCCATGGTAAATTTCTTTATCAATATGGCGATCATGCCAGTGGCATGGTAGAGTTCTTCATCAATATGGCGTTCATGCCAGTGGCAGGGTAGAGTTCTTCATCAATATTGCATTCATGCCAGTGCCATGGTAGAGTTCTTCATCAATATGGCGATCATGCCAGTGCCATGGTAGAGTTCTTCATCAATATGGCGTTCATGCCAGTGCCATGGTAGAGTTCTTCATCAATATTGCATTCATGCCAGTGCCATGGTAGAGTTCTTCATCAATATTGCATTCATGCCAGTGCCATGGTAGAGTTCTTCATCAATATGGCATTTATGCCAAGTGCCATGGTAGAGTTCTTCATCAATATGACGATCATGCCAGTGCCATGGTAAATTTCTTTATCAATATGGCGATCATGCCAGTGGCATGGTAGAGTTCTTCATCAATATGGCGTTCATGCCAGTGGCAGGGTAGAGTTCTTCATCAATATTGCATTCATGCCAGTGCCATGGTAGAGTTCTTCATCAATATGGCGATCATGCCAGTGCCATGGTAGAGTTCTTCATCAATATGGCGTTCATGCCAGTGCCATGGTAGAGTTCTTCATCAATATTGCATTCATGCCAGTGCCATGGTAGAGTTCTTCATCAATATTGCATTCATGCCAGTGCCATGGTAGAGTTCTTCATCAATATGGCGTTTATGCCAAGTGCCATGGTAGAGTTCTTCATCAATATGGCGATCATGCCAGTGCCATGGTAGAGTTCTTCATCAATATGGCGTTTATGCCAAGTGTGTGTTTTTATTACACAGTTACACCATAAACCTTTCATTCTATGTTCCATGTGACATACAACTCTAATATTAAATCAATTTATTTTCTCCTTTTTTTAGAATTCAGGCTGTTTTTCTTGTGCCTGTCCATTTATGCTTGAACAGCGACATATTACTTGTTCACACATGAAAGCAGCGGACCAAGAAATGCCTCTGGCTTGGTTTGACTTTTACAGTATATGCTGTAAATGAGGAAGTGATTTTTGGTTGAGGAGAAATTAAGAAGTTTGGAATCTAAAATTCAGGAAATGTTTGGCGACGACGCAATGAGAATACTTAAAGAACTTACAAGACCTGCTCTGAGCAATGTCTCGAAAACGTGCAGAAATTTCTAATATTCTGCTTC
This sequence comes from Dendrobates tinctorius, assembly GCF_039654945.1. NCBI lineage: Eukaryota > Metazoa > Chordata > Amphibia > Anura > Dendrobatidae > Dendrobates > Dendrobates tinctorius. The sequence continues at coordinate 6,757,654 of NW_027361784.1, forward strand.
TTTCTACGGTTCTCTCTTTATTTCTATTATTTAGATAACACTGACATACTCCACAGTTCTGTACATGGAACGTAATCTCATGGTACAAAATGTTGAATTGAGACTAGCCTAGCATGGCAAGTTTGGTTCTCCAGACCTTACCTACAAAAAGGCACTGATGAAATGGACAATGTCCAAATATAGGCTACAAAAAGTGGTGGAGGGTCGACAGAATGAAACTTATCAGGAAAGAATTAAAGAGAACCTGTCATCAGTTTTGTGTCAACTAAAACTATTACCTTAATCATTGCTTGTCCTGTAGTCAATCAGCTGTTCTATAACCCCCTGACTCTCCCTGTGTACCGCTCAAAAAACATTTTGTAGTTCTCCCGTGCTGTATATTAGTCCTGTCGGACCAGTCCTAGACGTGGTTTCTGCGGCCTCCATTCCTCTTCTTGGCTTCTCTATTCCTCCTCCCAGCTGCTGATAGCCATCCCCCTGCTGTAATTGATGCGAATGACACCTGGCCGGCAAAATCTCGCACCTGCGCAGAGAAATTGCCGTCTCGTGCTTGGCACTATGCTCTTCCCTACTGAGAGCAGAGCTTAAATCATAATCGCGCATGCGTACTTATGTTTTCGGCTCTGCCTGCAATAGGGCAGAGCATAGTGCGCAGGCGCGAGCCGGCAATTTCTTTGTGCAGGTGAAAAATTTCACCCGACTATGTGGAACACACAGAAGGTATCATCCACATCAATTACAGCAGGAGAACGACTATCAGCAGCTTGGAAGAGGAATAGAGAAGCCAAGAGGAGGAATGGAGGCTGCAGAAACCACGTCTATCGGACTGGACCGGCAGGATTAACGTACAGCGCAGGAGAACTTCAAAAGGTCTTTGGGTTGTATACAGGGGGGATCAGGGGGTTTTATAACCATTTATGGACTGCAGCAGAGATGCTGATTAAGGTTATAGTTTTAGTTGACACAGGACAAAACAGACGACAGGTTCCCTTTAAAGAACTACTTTATTTAATATGGGCTTAACAACTAACAGGTAAGTAGTTGCTAACTACCTGCCTGTTCTACCTGGCGCATGCGCAGAGCGGTCTTTGGCCACTCCTGATGGCAATTCAGCTGCTTAATATCAACAGACCAGCTCTTTCTATACCGAGCTGCTCTGTCAACAGATCGTTACTGCCTACATCATGCTAATTGACAACTTTCTTCCCATAGTTAGGTAGCAGGGAGAACAGGTGGTCAATCAGCATGATAATGGCAGTAATGTCCCGTCACTAGAGCAGAGTAGAAGAGAAGCCACTGCTCTGTCAACGTGACATCAGCGAAAGCCAATGTGTCACCGGCAGAACTGGTTTGTCAAGTTAGTTCCCGACACAACAGGCACATAGGTATCAACTAAGAAAAAAGGATAAACCCCTTTAAAGAACTAAACATTTAAAGGGAAACTGTCACTTAATTCATGCTGCCTGATCCACAAGCAGCATAATTCATTCCCTGAGTGCACGTTTGCAGCCAAGTATGTTTTATCTAAAAAACATACTTGGAAAAACTGAAAAAAACTGAACTTGGAAATTATAGGCCAGTAAGTTTAACCTCAACTGTGGGTAAAATCCTGGAGGGTTTTCTAAGAGATACTATACTGGAGTATCTGGAGAAGAATAACCTTATGACCCAATATCAACATTGGTTTACAAGGGACCGTTCCTGTCAGACTAATCTTTTATGAAGAGGTAAGTTCTGGACTGGACCAAGGGAATGCAGTGGACATGGTGTACATGGACTTTTCAAAAGCTTTTGATACGGTGCCACACAAAAGGTTGATGCATAAAATGAGAACAATGGGGATAGGGGAAAATATGTGTAGGTGGGTTAAGAGCTGGCTCAGGGATAGGAAACAAAGGGTGGTTATTAATGGAGCACACTCGGACTGGGTCACAGTTAGCAGTAGGGTACCACAGGGGTCAGTTTTGGGCCCGCTTCTTTTTAACATATTTATTAATGGCCTTGTAGGGGGCATAGGCTGGTTTCACATTAGCACTTTTTAAGCGCACGCACGGCCGGGGGTAGCTCCGCCCCCGAGCCGGCTCTCTGCCCGGCGTGCCCGCCCCTTGCTTGTAGCGCCGCCTCCTAGCGCACAGCGGCGCCTGCGATCGGCGCACCCTATCTTTAGCATAGGGTGCGCAGATCGTGCGCAGGCCGTGCGCTAGTTGCGCTTTGACCTGCGCTGCGCACTTTTGACGGTGCGCCGAGCACGCCGAAATCCGTAAAGTTTGATTTTGGCGCGCACGGCGCACCGTCAAAAGTGCGCAGCGCAGGTCAAAGCGCAACTAGCGCACGGCCTGCGCACGATCTGCGCACCCTATGCTAAAGATAGGGTGCGCCAATCGCAGGCGCCGCTGTGCGCTAGGAGGCGGCGCTACAAGCAAGGGGCGGGCACGCCGGGCAGAGAGCCGGCTCGGGGGCGGAGCTACCCCCGGCCGTGCGTGCGCTTAAAAAGCGCTAATGTGAAACCAGCCATAGTGAGTAGAATTTCAATATTTGCAGATGACACTAAACTCTGCAGGGTAATCAATACAGAGGAGGACAATTTTATATTACAGGAGGATTTATGTAAACTAGAAGCTTGGTCTGATAAATGGCAAATGAGCTTTAATGGGGATAAATGTAATGCACTTGGGTAGAACGAACAAGATGTATAATTATGTGCTTAATTGTAAAACACTGGGCAAAACAGTCACTGAAAAAGACCTGGGTGTATGGGTGGACGACAAACTCACATTTAGCGGCCAGTGTCAGGCAGCTGCTGCAAAGGCAAATAAAATAATGGGATGCATTAAAAGAGGCATAGATGCTCATGAGAAGAACATAATTTTACCTCTATACAAGTCACTAGTGAGACCACACTTAGAATACTGTGTACAGTTCTGGTCTCCGGTGTATAAGAAAGACATAGCTGAACTGGAGCGGGTGCAGAGAAGAGCGACCAAGGTTATTAGGGAACTAGGGGGTCTGCAATACCAAGACAGGTTATTACACTCGGGGTTATTTAGTTTGGAGAATCGAAGGCTTAGGGGTGATCTTATTACAATGTATTAATATATGCGGGGACAATACCAAGACCTTTCTAATGATCTTTTTACTCTTAGACCTGTGACGGGACAAGGGGGCATCCTCTACGTCTGGAGGGAAGAAGGTTTAAGCATATTCACAGACGCGGATTCTTTACTGTAAGAGCAGTGAGACTATGGATCTCTCTGCCATATGATGTTGTAATGAGTGATTCCCTACTAAAATTTAAGAAGGGCCTGGATGCCTTTCTTGGAAAGTATAATATTACAGGGTATATACACTAGTTTCCTTAATATTGCGTTGATCCAGGGAGCTAGTCTGATTGCCGTATGTGGAGTCGGGAAGGAATTTTTTTCCCCAATGTGAAGCGTACTGTTGCCACATGGGTTTTTTTTGCCTTCCTCTGGATCAACATGTTAGGGCAAGTTAGGATAGGATATGGGTTGAACTAGACGGACTTAAAGTCTCCCTTCAACCTTAATAACTATGTTACTATGTTACTTCTGTAACTGAGTAAAAACATAGTTTTAAAAAGTCACCTGGGAAATATCGGGAAATACCTGACAAGTCTAGTGCGGCCCCCAGACGGCTTCTCCCCACCCTGCCCCACTTCATTGACAGATCTTTATTGTGTGTACTGAGAGAAACCCGTCAATCATCTGAAGTGGGACAGGGTGAAGTTGGTCGGGGGGCGCACGGGATTAACCTGATTTCTTTTCCCAGGCTAGATCTTCTAACTATATGACATTCCGTTTGAAAAGAAATGCTGTGCGTGATTTGGACAGCATGAATCACGTGACAGATTCCCTTTATAAAAAAAACATCATTTTGCAGTACTCAGTCAGGAGAAGTTTATATTGTGTCTATTGTTGCTACTCGTTGGTTGTGATTTGAATTCCATACATTCCATGTTCTCAAACAGACTTATAAAACCTGTAAAAAGCCATCAATGGAAATGATTTTTACATTTTTGTCAAACATTTTTTTATCTGTGAGGGAAAATGTAACAAAACCAACATGGAAAAAAATCAAGCGAGGATCTAAACGGAAGAGTGATATAATAAGATATGGAGAAAATTTTGTCCAGGGCTGCAGCCACATATGTTGGCAACAATAAATATAAATAAAACTGCATGAACTTGAGAGGGAATGAATATAAAGTGCAGCGTATTGTCATGGGTGGAGATATCTGTGACCAAATCAGGTTCTGTGTGGGCCACAGACTATCATTGTATGATGGAAGCCTCCTTCAAAAAAATCATTTTTCAAGTCACCAGTAAAATTAGGAATGTAATGAGCAAGTCTTACTGTCTGGGGCAGTGAGTTTCGCAGTATGGGTGCAGCACAAGAGAAGTTCTATATACAGGAAGGAGACTATATTGCAGGGGTGAATAAAACTTTAAAGTCCCCATACACATTTTGTTAAAGTCGGCGGAGCAGACACTGATTTAAGCAGGACCAGTTACCATTAAATGTACATGGTTTGTACGTTAGTAATAAAGGGGGAACACATTCATATTTAAGATGTGAAATTAATTCTGCAAAAATCACATTCAATATCTTTTCATTAGCTGATATCAAGTTATAGATTCAGGCACCTTTTTTGCTCTGCACCATTTTCTATAAAATAAAGCCTTTTATACAACCCAAGTGGGCTATAAGGGAGTACAAAATGACTAGGATGAACGCTAGGGCTGGGAAAAAACGGGTGTGGGCGCTAATGGGGTTAGGACTCAGGCCTGGGTGATTTAAGATGCCACTTGGTAAGATAATGGGGGAGGGAGTGAATCAAGGAGGAGGGGGAGCAAGAAAGAGCACAGGGGAGGGAGAGAAGAGGTTGCCTTTTTGTGGCAATGGTGGTGGCATATAGTGCGGTCTGTGTGGAGTAAAAGCAGAGTGTTGCTGGAGCAGCACGCACCCTATTTCAACATGCCATAGCGGCACATTGGATGGTTGATGGAGTTTATTTAGTGATCGGCAAAAAGGTTTGCGCCCTATGTCATGGCAGCTGGTGGGAACGGGTCTTTGAAATGCAATTAATGGTTTGGTAAAAGTGGAGGGAGTGGACTTTACTAGTGCTTCAAAAATACTTGAGGTCTTTACTTGGTCGAGGTTTCAGAGAACATTATTTTGGGGCATCATTCAGCGTCGCGGTGCAATTAGGGGCAAAGTAGAATAGCTGATGGTCCGGGATTTTATCTGATGGGCCTCCAAAGACCCCTTCCTTGTATTAATGAAAATCCTTGTTTAGCATGGTATGTTTCTTTCTTATGATGTTATTTAATAAATGGATGTGGCCATTTTTCCCATGCAAGTCATGCAGAGTCAATGTTGTTATTTTGGGATAGAAAAGGGTGAGTGGGGTTTTGGTTGGAAGGCTCGGCAAGGGTCAGACATTCCTTTGTCAAGTTGTTGTTGCTTTTCTGAATTCTCTAGCGGTCACTACTTAAAGGCTCTTACCTTCTTTGAGAAGGTAATTTGTCTCATCATGGAGGAATTAAAGGTTCATCTGCTTCTATTCTTGCCGTGATCTCTTTTCGATGACAAGGACTTTAAAGGGTACTTTCTCCTACTTGTATCCAAGGAAGATTAAAGCAGATTAGAGGTGTATTCTATGGATGTAAATGGATGTGATGCGTAGCTTTAAATAGAAGTATATCCGAGGGAGGGAAGCTGCAGCCTTAACGTTCACCTTCTAAACCCTTCACAAACCAAATGCATAAATTGCGAGAAAGGAAAAGCCAGCTCAGCATATGGTGGATATAACGTGATCTTTTCTTGTCTTCCCGATATGTGTGGTTATTTGAGCCATAGGTTGCCCATAGAGAACATCATTGTTAGTAAGCCTGGAGCTGGTAAATCAATAGCGGCACACAGATTATACAGTACATTGAGTTCTGGTGTAAATTGGAGCTCTCCATGGTGCTGATCTCTCAGACTTGGGCTTCTTTCTTTCACACACTCTACATTTTTTGTAAAGGTTTGGAATTACAGGACCTGACACATGAGAGCAATGAAAAAAAGAGTTTCCGCATAAAGGAGATATTTGTTTGGGATTTTATCATGTTACAACATTGAATCAAAGTTGATCGGATTTATACACAAATCAACAGAAAATACTCCCGTTCTCCAGGAAAAATACATACTGTATATATAACCTATTCTGTGTGACCCCAATCTGAATCCTTGTTTTACCCTTAGGGCTCACTCAGATGTCAGTATTTTCCATGTACGAGAAAAATGGACGGATTATTCCGATCGGACTTTTGATCAGAGATTAATCAAGTTGTAGTCCGAGTGTCATCAGTTTTTCTCGTACGTGGAGAGAAATGTGAAAATTCTCACCAGCTTCTCCTTTGTGACGGTTCATAAAAATAGGACCACGCACAGATGCCGCCGAGTGCGGTCCAATTTTTGTTCACAGACCCGTAGACATGCCTTGCCGATCTGTCGCTCGGAACAAAATAGGATATGTGCCCAATATTCTCCGTGGACCACTCTGTCAAAGGAAATAAATCGGAAATGTGCACAGCCCCATATAATATCATAAGTAAATGTATTTCTAAAGGAGCTATTGACATGAAATTCTCACCAGATGACAGTAACAAACCATCCAATCCACACAGGCAAAGAAATAAAACCGTACATGGCCGAAGAGAGAGCTTTGTACTCAGTGTTGCAGCTAATAGAGTTCCATAATAGGTACATCACAACCAATATGGCGACATTTCCTGATATCACTTTTGAAAAAAATGGCACAAAGAAACACATTACTAATATCCCTGTAGCAGACCAAACCTAATATAGAAACAAAATGAGCATATACCCTGCTTTAAGTAGGTAAATAGTAATAGTACCTATGGGCACTTAGTAAAGACTGTTTTTGATTTAAAAAAAAACATAAATTAGCCATCTCAGGCTGGTTTCACACTAGCGTTACCAGGGGCACGGCCGCAGCTAAGTTCTGCCCCCAGCCGCGCCCCCTCCGGTCAGCTCCTCCTCTGATTGCATGACGCTGCATGGGATCAGCGTACCCCATATTTAGCGTTGGGTACGCTGGCCGTGTGCTGGTACACTTTTGCCAGCGCTTGCGCCTTTTTGGCGCTGCACTGAGCGCACAAAAGTGCAACACAGTGTGTTTTTGTGCGCTTGGCGCAGCGCCAAAAGGGCGCAAGCGCCGGCACAATCATACCAGCGCACGGCCAGCATACCCAGCACTAAATATAGGGTACGCTGATCGCATGCAGCGTCATGTGATCAGAGAAGGAGCTGACCGGAGGAGGCGCAGCTGAGGGCGGAGCTTAGCTGTGGCCGTGCGCTGCGCCCGGTAACGCTAGTGTGAAACTAGCCTCACCGTGACAAGGTGTACCCAATCGGGACGGTCCTATCTTCTAGTATTAAAACTTCCCTGTACTGTATGGAAAATGGCCAAACTTTATATTGGCAGATGGGCAATTTTGGTTGTCAAATACTCTTTAAGCTAGGATTCACGAGTCTTATTAAAAGCTGAGACAAAAAAATATACCTTGTACCTTCCGAGCAATGATAAAATTACAAAATTACCTCCTGAGCAAGATTAAGCCTCTGTCCTCGTCAGGGGCTAAGCATTCGCTGACATAGGACTATGGGTTACAACTGTTAATTACATCTGTAATTGGGATTTCAGAAATGTCCAAGCTCGCTTTGAGTTCAATATAATATGGATAAATGGGACAATACTAATGATAATCACGTAGCACTGAGCTGATGCAAGGAATACTGCAGAAAAAGTCTTGATGATACTTTTAGAAGAGCTGAAAAGATAAGAAATATTAAACTGACTGAACACACATGAAACTTAGCCTTGCATTTATTGCTATTTTTATTTTTGATGAAAGCTTGGGTAGTCGTCTGCATTCGCCATTCCCTTTGGTATGACACTGTGAAACATATCTTGAGTCCATCATTACACGACAATAATGAGAGAATTTCTTTTGCAGTCATATGACACTCAATAGATATGTCCATTCCTACCTTTTCACCTGTATGCGATCCCAAGTTGTGAGTTGCAGGATGAGTAACTAAAAAAACTACATGATCAGGAGATGGTAATGATGATATATGATTGCAATCGCAAATCAGGCTGATTATGAAATTTTGCAAACATTGTCTGCAATTAACAGCTCAGCCATACAATATAACCATTGGTGTCAGGACTCAAACACCCAGCAGCTCTGGTGCACCAAGCAGCAGCTCTACCCATTGAGCTATTTCAGGGTGCTAGACACTTCCTTACTTACCCTGATACTAGTACCTGAGTAATTCTCGATTGGCTCCACCTTGTAAATTTCCTGATTAAACACCCTATCTAAATCTGGCATTTCACTTTCTTCCATGCAAGATTATTCATCTCCCAGCCTTTAGTAAAGCTCTCCTTTCATCTGCTGCTTCATCCAATATTATACTGCTGCTACCATGTACCAACCTCTGGCTATTCCTGACTACACAACCTGCTTGTCCTTCAACTATACTGCTGCTCTCGTGTACCGACCTCTGGCTATTCCTGACTCTGCTACCTGCCGATCCTTCGACTATACTGCTGCTCCTGTGTACCGACCTCTGGCTATTCCTGACTCTGCTACCTGCTTGTCCTTCAACTATACTGCTGCTCCTGTGTACCGACCTCTGGCTATTCCTGACTCTGCTACCTGCTTGTCCTTCAACTATACTGCTGCTCCTGTGTACCGACCTCTGGCTATTCCTGACTCTGCTACCTGCTTGTCCTTCAACTATACTGCTGCTCCTGTGTACCGACCTCTGGCTATTCCTGACTCTGCTACCTGCTTGTCCTTCAACTATACTGCTGCTCCTGTGTACCGACCTCTGGCTATTCCGGACTCTGCTACCTGCCGATCCTTCAACTATACTGCTGCTCCTGTGTACCGACCTCTGGCTATTCCTGACTCTGCTACCTGCCGATCCTTCATCTATACTGCTGCTCCTGTGTACCCAACTCTGCCTATTCCTGACTCTGCTACCTTCTGATCCTTCATCTATACTGATGCTCCTGTGTACCGACCTCTGGCTATTCCTGACTCTGCTACCTGCCGATCCTTCAACCATACGGCTGCTCCTGTGTACCGTCCTCTGGCTATTACTGACTTTGCTACCTGCTGATCCTTCAACTATACTGCTGCTCCCTTGTACTGACCTCTGGCTATGCAGATTATGCTACCTGTTGGTGCTGCCCCTAGTAGTTGCAATACCACTACTCCAACTCAGGTCAGTCCATAACAAATGATTTCTGTAAATTCAACAGAATATGTACTTTTACTGACTACTGCAGTCTCAGAATTATTCAACCATTTATGACAAGTGTTTTTAGTACTTAATAGAGCATTTCTGGCTCTTACGACCTGCTGCAGACATAGTGAACAGCACGACACATGCTTCTAGCAGATCCTGGGGAATATTAGTTTCTCCCTCGTGGATAATGGCCTCCAGTTCACAAATATTCTTGGGTTGGGTTGGTTAAAAAAATTGACATATTGCGGATTTGAAACAGGTCACTTTATGCTAAGTAAAAAAAAAAGCAAAGTGGGCATAAGATAAGCCTTAGGCTAAGTTCCCTGGATAAGTATTTGTTGAGGTTTTGATGCTGCAAATTTTCTGTAACAATTAGTTAAATTAAGTTTCTTGAGTTTTTCATTACATTTTTACTATTTTTTTACATACAATTTTAATACATTTTTTCTGCTATGGTTCTTGTGTCTTTTTGGTATGTCATGCTTTAAACAAAGCTGCTCTTACCAGACTAAACTATTTTTAAGTCCACAGGATAGATTTCCTCCCTATCCCTCTTCCTTTCCATTCCATTCCCTTTAGATAGTTATCTGTTTTCTTTCTTTTAGTTAGTAGATGTGTGATTTATTTGTTTTGTATCTTTAAAAATTGAGAACAATAATAATAATAATTATAATAAAAAATCAAATAAAGCTTCTTTTTTTGGAATCTCCCTGTTAGGCCGTTTCACACATTCTGATATTTCCGGTATTGGAAAAACCAGTAATGGAGATATTAGTGTCCGTATGTGTAATACTGTAATACTTATGGCAACCATGGTGGCGCTGTTCCTTGGTGCCAGGTGCTGAAGACCGCTCGCATCATTCTCCCCTGCTATTTATTTATAGTGCAGGCATTGGCTGATGAATACTCCCATCAGCCGTGCCTTCTCTCACTATTATTAGTGGTAGCTGGTGTAGTCTGGGAGTAGCAGTTCCATCAGTCACTGCCTGCTCTCGCTGTCATCAGTCGAATATAATGCTCATTATTCTCCGCAGCATGGGCAGGGTAGAATGATGTGAGCAGTCTTCAGCATCCGACACCAGGAAACAGCGCCAACTGTACCGCTGCTTCCGAGGCGCTGGTACGTGTGGTACTGATGTGTGAGGAGACTGCAGGCACGTAGGATGCAGTAGCGACTGTACACAGACCAAGGGTGAAAGGGGTTTATTATACTGTAGTGAGAAAACGGAGGGATAATATTACCTAATACAGCAAAAGGCTAATGGGGACAACTTAAGGAACAAGGACAAGTAAAGCCGACAATACAATAAAATATAACTTATCACTCAGGTGCCAGTCACGGTTGAACTTTTGTCTGTGACTGGTGCTGCCTAGATTGCGTTGCAGTGGGGGTCTGTCACAATCCTGAGGTAAATGATGTAGTATCTTTTGACGTTGGCGGTGTCCTCCCGTGGTCCTGACGATGGCGGCGAATCCTGGGGATCCTGATGCGGTTCTTGGGTCCAACAGATGAGGTGATGAAGAGGGATACGTCCTTATCCTCAGCGGTGAGTGTCCCAACACTACGGAGATTTGCAGCACTGCCCAAACACAGTTTACAATGGGCAGCCCGGTTCGCTGTGCCGAATCGACACACACCTAAGTCCCATTCACAGACCTTGTCTCTCACAGTCAGTACTGTCAACGGGGGCGGCTGTGGCAGTGTTGTTGGCTGTGTCAGCAGTCTCAGCATGGGCAGTGATGTCGGCTGGGATAGCGGTATCTGAGCGGAACTCAGTCGACGGTCTCCTATCAAAGCGCTCTGCCTTCCCAAGTTCTGCTCTGCCCAGACACCTCTCAGCTGGTTTTACCTCACAGGTGACCCGCGCGCCCGAAGTTTCCGCCCAACCTGTCTGGTCACTCTCGCGCTGTAGCTCTGTCCGCTTAGCCACAACCCCTTTTCACAAACACAGAGTACGATCTGGAGTCTCAAGCTTTCATCCCCGCAATATAGGTGACAGCCCCGACGGTTCCGGACCCTTCACAGAGGAGACATGCCTAGTTAGTTCTTCCCCCTTACAGATGCAGCACATGGGCAAGACACGTTTGCCACACATATGCCACAAGCATTAAACACACGTACACACGGATATTGATATCGCCATGACTGCTTTTTCTGGTAACAGAAATATCAGGACATGTGAAACCGGCCTTAGTTAGCTTTTATAAAACATTGTTGATAAAGTCATGTCCAATGTGTTTTTTGCAGAAATGCACTAAAAACGCATATGTGTTTTTTTACCAGCGGATTTTCCTTATCTTATTCAAGTCTATGGGGAAAATTCTGCAAGAGAAATTGACAAGTTGGTGGTTTCAAAAAGGCACTGAATACACTGAAAAAAAGCACAGTGGGTACGAGGTTTCAATAAATCCCATTCACTTCTCTAGAACAGTAATACACTGCATTTTTTACATATCGAAAATATGCGGCTTCAAAAACGCACCGAATACTCATCGGGGAAACTTAGCCATAAATGGTTTTACTGAAGACAGTAGGTTATGTCCTGTTAATAGGATAGAAAATAATTACTGATTGTTGTGAGTTTGAATACTGGGATCACCAGCTATCCTGAGAACGAGGCACCAGAACCAGGTTCTGCAGAGCCCCTTCTTGGATGGAGTGTAAGTGTGCATGATTGACCTCTATTTGGATGGAGTGTAAGTGTGCATGATTGACCTCTATTCCATTGATTATTTATGGGACTGCAAGAGCTAGCCCTGTATGGCACTCTGTTATTTCTGCCAGTCCCATAGATAATGAATGGACCAAGCGTAAGGGGGTGGGAGTCGAAGATATGGTTCATCAAAGTTTCATGCACTTGTGACCAAATGTTGCCATCTACTGGGTCAGGAAGAACCAAAAGATGAAGGAAGCGTTTCTGGGGGAATGGATTTAAAGAGAGCAACTGGTCAGGTGGTAGCTGTGGTGCAGTTACCAAATATAAAAGGGCGGAGTGACAAGGTGGGAAATCAATTGGCGCCAACCAGTGAGAGAGGAAGGATGTGTGAGTGGTGGAACACAGGCAGAATGACTGAGGAGTTGCCGGGGACTGAGACCAGCGGGGCATAGTAGGTCAAGCTCCGAAGTTCAGACTACACTTGTCAATATCCCAGAACCAGACTGCGCCGGTCAAGACCCAAAGACCAGTCTTCCCCAGTTGAAACTCAATATCTGGACGCCACAGGTCAACTACTAAAGGTCGAACCCTGATCATTGTATAGGGTTGGACGTCCGCTGTGGTGACCAGAAGATACAAGTGAACGGGGCCGTTACTTCTAGCATAGATGCATGGTACAGAATGTCTGCCAGAAATCCTGCCCATCGGTGACCCCCGTCATGTGATCACGGGTCACTGATGGGTCGGCAAGACAACCAGAAGTTTCGCTCCAGCAGACCTCTATGGTTGTCACTGCCAGATTGCTATGAGCAAGTGAGTAATTCAGATTGCCTGTGTGTAGCAGATCCGATCAGACAAGTGCAGCTTCTAGTCTCCAATGGAGACTGTTGAAGCATGCTAAAAGTAAAAAAAAAGTTCTAAAAAACAATAAAAAAATTAAAAAAATATAAAAGTTCAAATCACCCCACGTTTGACACATTCAAAATAAAATAATAAAAAAAAAATCAAACATACACATAATTGGTATCACCACATTCATAATCGCCCAAGCTATCAATATAAAAAAATTAATTTGATCGCTAAACGGCATAACGAGAAAAAAATTAAAAACGCCAGAATTACTTTTTTTTTTGGTCGCCGCAACATTGCATTAAAATGCAATAACAGGCGATCAAAAGATTGTATCTGTACAAAAATGGTGTCATTAAAAACGACAGCTTGGCACGCAAAAAATAAGCTCTCACCCAACCCGAGATCATAAAAATGGAGACACTACGGGTATCGAAAAATGGCGCAATTTTTTTTTCTTTTAACAAAATTTGGAATTTTGTTTCACCACTTAAATAAAAAAGAACCTAGACATGTTTGTGTCATGTCGGACGCTGTTCACACCACAGTGTCCGGCAGGCAGAGGTAGTTCCACCTCCAGCCACTATAGCCTCAGTGGCGCCGGTTTGATCTTCAGGCTCTCGGGGGTTAATCCTGCTGGAGACCAGGTTGGAAGGTTAGTCACGCCCACGGTCTTTAAATAGTCATACTGGCATATGGGCGTCGCCGATTATAGCTTGTGTTTCATACCAAGTGGTTCCGGTCTGGAGTGGAGGTGTTCAAGAGAGAGAGATTCATATCTGGTGTCGTATGATCCGTCGTTATCCTTTCTTCTTCCCATATTTGTGTTTAGTTGTGCCCTGTTCACATTACTGTTTATTCCTGTGTGTGTGCGGCGCAGTGCAGTTTAAGTTCTCCCTGTCTGTCATTATTTGTGTGGGAGCTTTGGTGGTGTGACTCCTCACTGGGTGGAGGGTGGAGGGTTAAGTGCAGGGCTGAGCAGGAGATAAGGAAAGGTCAGAGGCTCAGGCATTTGCACCTTCAGCAAAAACCCTGGGTTGAGGGTCAGACAGGGTTTCCCCTAGTAAAAGGGACACCACAGGGGCCCCGGGTATTTCAGCCTTAGTTGAACTAAGCCCCCGTGACATTATAATCGGCCCATATTTTTTCAGGAGTCCATGGATCCATTAGATTCCATAACCCGCCAGTTGGCGGCGCTGTCCATACAGGTCTCCGAGTTGAAAGGGGCAGTTCAGCAGCAGGGCCTGGTAGTAGCAAAGGTGCAAACGGCATCTGCAGGTATCGGTGCAGAGCCGAAGTTTCCGCTGCCAGAACGATTTTCAGGCGATCGCAGCAAATTTGTCGTATTTCGGGAGGCCTGCAAATTATACTTCCGCATGCGGCCAATATCCTCAGGTAATGAGGCCCAGCGAGTAGGGCTGGTGTTGTCATTACTGAGTGGTGACCCCCAAGCATGGGCATTTTCCTTACCAGCTGACTCTGCTACATTTCATTCGGTCGATAATGTTTTTTCTGCCCTCGGGCTCATTTACGATGACCCTGACCGACTGGCTCTAGCGGAATCTAAAATCTGCGCCCTCCACCAGGGGGAGCGCTTGGCAGAAGACTATTGTTCGGAATTTCGCTGCTGGGCTGCAGACACACAGTGGAATGACCCAGCACTGCGGAGCCAGTTTTTTCATGGGGTATCAGGGAGGGTGAAACAAGCCCTCCTGATGTATGAGACTCCGGCATCATTGGAGTCTGCCATGAGTTTGGTGATACGTATTGATCGCCGTTTTCGTCAGGGGGCACAGGAGACGCTACCTCTGGGGGAAAACAGAGGTGCAGGTGTGGTTGAAGTAGATGAGTCCCCTGAACCTATGCAGATTGCTGGCGTGGCACAGGTTCAGCCTCGCGCTCCGGGATTCCGGAAGCCCGGAGCATGTTTCTACTGTGGTAAAGGAGGTCATTATGTTAACGTTTGCCCGGTACTACCTAAGAGGGTCACACCGGCGGAAAACTGTTAAGCTCAGAGGGTATGGAGGAGACCCAACTGAGCGTATGCATATCCTCCATGATGGTATCTCAATGTATGCTCCCTGCCAAGGTTATTATCGCCGGCAGAGAGCTACCTATATCAGTGTTTGTGGATAGCGGTTCCGCCACCAATCTCATAGATGAGGAGTTTGCACACACCGCCGGGTTTAAGATCGAAAAACTTCCTCACCCCATACAGGTGGTGACCATTAATGCTGTTCCCCTCCCTCAAGGGGAGATTACTGAGTTTGTGGCAGAGGTGAAACTCCACATTGGGGTCCTACATTCTGAGTCGGTTACATGTAGGGTCCTCCGTAATCTCCCAGCTCAAATGGTCCTGGGTTTTCCATGGCTGTCCAGGCACAACCCGGTAATTGATTGGAAAACTCAGGACATAGTACAATGGAGTGGTTTCTGCCAAGACAATTGCTTGGCCACATGTGTGTCCGCCGTGACGCCCAGCCTGCCGGAGGCTTTGCAGGATTTCGCGGATGTTTTCTCTGAGAAGGGTTGCTCAGAACTGCCTCCACATAGAGCCTATGACTGTGCTATTAGGTTAAAACCCGGGGCCAAATTACCTAAGGCCAGGATGTTTAATATTTCTGGTCCTGAGAGACAAGCTCTGAAAGACTACATCGCGGAGAGTCTGAGCAAAGGTCACATCCGGCCTTCGTCCTCGCCTGTAGCCGCGGGGTTTTTCTTCATTAAGAAGAAAGATGGGGGGTTACGCCCGTGTCTGGATTTCCGAGAGTTAAACCAGATTACTATCCGTGATCCCTACCCAATGCCGTTGATCCCGGATTTGTTCAACCAGGTAGCGGGGGCGAAATGGTTTTCCAAGCTGGACCTCAGGGGGGCGTATAACCTCATAAGGGTCCATCAGGGGGATGAGTGGAAGACGGCGTTTAACACTCCTGAGGGTCATTTTGAGAGTCTGGTTATGCCGTTTGGGTTGACCACCGCGCCTGCCGTTTTCCAACATTTTATTAATGATGTATTTGCTCATGTCCTGGGGAGATTTGTGATTGTATACCTGGATGATATCCTCATTTATTCTAGCGATCGGGACACTCATTTGGAGCATGTTAGGCAGGTGTTACAGTTGCTCCGGGAGAACCAGCTCTATGCTAAGCTGGAAAAATGTTTATTTTTTGTCCAGGAGTTGCCCTTTTTGGGATATATTGTGTCCGCAGCCGGTTTTAAAATGGACACCGCTAAGGTGCAAGCGGTGTTGCAATGGGAGAGGCCGGAGAGTCTGAAAGCACTCCAGCGGTTCCTTGGGTTTGCGAATTATTATAGGAAATTTATAAAACACTTTTCGACTGTCGCCAAACCGCTCACGGACATGACAAAGAAGGGTGCCGATCTGGCGAACTGGCCTGAGGTGGCTATACGTGCATTTGAGCGTCTGAAGAATAGTTTTGCTTCAGCCCCCATTCTGGTGCAACCAGACGTGTCTAAACCTTTTGTGGTAGAGGTTGATGCGTCGGAGGTGGGAGTGGGGGCAGTACTGTCTCAAGGCTCGTCCTTGAGCGAGATGCATCCATGCGCCTACTTCTCCAAGAAGCTGTCGCCGGCCGAACGGAATTATGATATCGGCAACAGGGAGTTGTTGGCCATCAAACTGGCTTTTGAGGAATGGCGACACTTCTTGGAGGGGGCGGCTCACCAGGTCACAGTTATCACCGACCATAAGAATCTGCTCTACCTGGAGTCGGCCAAGCGTCTGTCTCCTAGGCAGGCTCGCTGGGCATTGTTTTTTACTCGTTTCAATTTTCTTGTGACGTACCGTCCCGGGGCTAAAAACACCAAGGCGGATGCTTTGTCTAGGTGTTTTCCGGGGGGAGAACCTCGGGAAGAGCCGGTACCCATCCTCCAGAAAGGGGTAGTGGTCTCGGCTCTCACGACTGAGGTAGAGGCGGAGATTGCCGAGGCCCAAGAGGAGGTACCACCAGGACTTCCCGCCAACAAATCATTTGTACCCCTGCATCTTCGGCCTAAGGTGTTGATGGAACACCACGATTCGGTACTGGCTGGTCACCCAGGGGTGAAGGGCACCTTAGAGCTGGTATCGCGTCATTTCTGGTGGCCCAAAATCCGGCAGGACGTGGTCTCGTACGTGGCAGCTTGCATCACGTGCGCTAGGGCTAAGTCACCCCGAACCCGTCCTGCTGGCACGCTACAGCCTCTGGGGGTACCCAATAGGCCATGGACAGAAATCTCCATGGATTTTATCACTGACTTGCCAGCCTCGGCAGGGAACACGGTCATCCTGGTGGTGGTTGACCATTTTTCAAAGATGGCGCATTTTGTGGCGTTGTCCTCTTTGCCCAATGCTAAGACGTTGGCTCAGGTATTTGTGAAGGAGGTGGTCAGACTCCACGGAGTACCGTCTGACATAGTATCTGATAGGGGTACGCAATTTGTGGCGAGGTTTTGGAAAGCTTTTTGCTCTAGGTTGGGGATCAAGTTGTCACATTCATCGGCGTTTCATCCACAGTCTAATGGACAAACTGAGCGCATGAACCAAAATCTAGAACAGTATTTACGATGCTTTGTGTCCGACAACCAGGAGGAGTGGTCTACTTTCCTTCCTCTGGCCGAATTCGCATTAAATAATCACCGCCAAGAGTCATCAGGAGAGTCTCCATTCTTTTGTGTGTACGGTCAACATCCTCAGTTTTGTACCTTACGTCAGGGTGACTCCGGGGGTGTCCCGGAGGAGGATCAGCTAGGAGCCCAATCGTCATCAGTCTGGAGGCGGGTGAAACAGCGTTTGTTGAGCATGAGTGCCAGGTACAAACGGGTGGCTGACAGTAGACGCGTGCCAGGTCCGGACCTGTGTGTGGGTGAATGGGTGTGGTTAGCTACGAAGAACATAAAACTCAAAATCCCATCTTTAAAACTGGGTCCAAGGTTTATTGGGCCTTTTAGGATTTCTGCCATCATTAACCCAGTGGCTTATCGGTTGGAACTTCCTGCGGTGTACAGAATACATAACGTTTTTCACAGGGCTTTATTGAAAAAGGTGGTAGGCTTGGTGGACACGACGCCGATGCCACCTCCAGTCATGGTGGATGGCGAGTTAGAGTTCGAGGTCGCCAAGGTGGTGGACTCTCGAGTAGTACGCCGTACTCTTCAGTATTTGGTGCACTGGCGGGGGTATGGTCCAGAGGAGAGGTCTTGGGTTCCAGCCTCAGACATACATGCGGATCGGCTGGTCAGTTCTTTTCACCGTCGTCATCCGGACAAGCCGGGTCCTATGAGTCTTGAGGGCCCTGGGGTCCCTCGTAGAAGACGGGGTACTGTCATGTCGGACGCTGTTCACACCACAGCGTCCGGCAGGCAGAGGTAGTTCCACCTCCAGCCACTATAGCCTCAGTGGCGCCGGTTTGATCTTCAGGCTCTCGGGGGTTAATCCTGCTGGAGACCAGGTTGGAAGGTTAGTCATGCCCACGGTCTTTAAATAGTCATACTGGCATATGGGCGTCGCCGATTATAGCTTGTGTTTCATACCAAGTGGTTCCGGTCTGGAGTGGAGGTGTTCAAGAGAGAGAGATTCATATCTGGTGTCGTATGATCCGTCGTTATCCTTTCTTCTTCCCATATTTGTGTTTAGTTGTGCCCTGTTCACATTACTGTTTATTCCTGTGTGTGTGCGGCGCAGTGCAGTTTAAGTTCTCCCTGTCTGTCATTATTTGTGTGGGAGCTTTGGTGGTGTGACTCCTCACTGGGTGGAGGGTGGAGGGTTAAGTGCAGGGCTGAGCAGGAGATAAGGAAAGGTCAGAGGCTCAGGCATTTGCACCTTCAGCAAAAACCCTGGGTTGAGGGTCAGACAGGGTTCCCCTAGTAAAAGGGACACCACAGGGGCCCCGGGTATTTCAGCCTTAGTTGAACTAAGCCCCCATGACAGTTTGGTATCTATGAACTCATAATGACCTGGAGAATCATAACGGTAGGTCAGTTTTTGCATTTAGTGAACATGGTGTAGAAAAAAAAAAAACAACTGTAGGATTGCAATTTATTGCAAATTCACCGCACTTGGAATTTTTTTCCCATTTTCGAGTACACGTCATGATAAAAATCAATGGTGTCGTTCAAAAGTACAATTTGTCCCACAAAAAACATTCTCTCACATGGCCATTTTGGCCAAAAAATAAAGAAGTTATGGCTCTGAGAAGATGGGGAGCCGAAAATGCAAAACCAAAAATACCACTGGTCGTTAAGGGGTTAATGAACTTGAAAAGGGGTCGGATACAGTCCTAGGAAACCTCAGATTGTCATGCTCATCTTTTCAGCATAACTGGAGGCTTACTAGTACTTGTGGATTCATTTTTTTGAAAAATTTGGTGAAGCTGGCAAATATTTCAAAAGATTTGCTCGTCTCTATTCCACATGATTAAAACATCAATTTTTTCACTGCATTTCATCTAATTTGTAAATGAAAATTACTGTAATTTTCAAAATGTAAACTCGGCAACATAAAAAGCTTTATCAACAATCTGCCCAAATTATGGGTCAAACGGTCGACTCGTCACAGGTAACCCCATCACGAAGCTATTAAAGCTCGCATCGCCCATGTTGTGCTTCGTTAGCACATAAATATTCATTATGCTAATTGAAGAGGCTTTCTCTTCCAACTGCAACATATTTTATAGAGTAAAAATAAGCAAATGTGGAGTAATGCATGATGGGAATTAGTAGCCCGGTAGGGTGTTAGGGTTAGTCTATGGAACGTGGAGGCAGATCTCATTTGGCTCGGTAAGTGGAACAGCAAAGTGCACTGCAGGCCAGCTGAGATGACGCCAGTAACTGTGCCATAGGATGTGTTCAGCCATTACTCTAAAAGATGCTGACGCCAAGCGCATCCCGAAATCTTCACTACGCTGCAAGTACGTCCTCCTCAAATTAAAATGTAGACCTAAGGTGGCGCATGACAATTTGGTTTAAGGATGAATTCTGTGACATGACAGTTTCTTTGCAAGCCTCCGAGGCTAGAATAACAGTGCAGAAAATGATTTTTATGTCTTTTTATACAATGTAAATGAAGGCAGGAGACCTATAATCCTAGCAGAGAAGAACTAATGCATGGCAAAATAAGGCTAGTTTCACACTTGCTTTTTTTTGCAGCGCGTTTTTCCCGCAAAAAAACGCATTAAAAAAACGCATACAAATGCATACAAACGCTGCGTTTTTTTCCAGCATTTTAATGCGCATGCAGGAAAAAAACGCAGCGTTTTTGCGCGTTTGTATGCGTTTTTTGTGCGTTTGCGTTTTTTTACAGATTTTGGAAAAACCCCACAAAAAAGAAAAAACAACCATTCAACAACACACAAGACCAATGGGACTTCATTGTGGGTGTGGTATGTTAATATATATAGACCCTGTCTACAGTATTCTTCACATTTGCTTGATTCTTCTCGTGACCATGGATCTGCGCTGGAAGAGTTTTCACTTCAACTTGGATTTGGACATCGCGATGGCTCAGGCGTATGCAGTTGCTTGCCATGAACAAAGGAAGAGAGAGAGGCAGCGAAGACGGCGGCGTATGTGGATACATCCGATTGTTGAACTCCGGGAGAGCCGTGGGGCATACCACACCCTCTACAGCGAGCTACGTGCAAACCCGGAGAAATTTACTGATTATATCCGGATGTCCCACGAAAGTTTCATGGATTTGCTTGCTCGTGTCCAACAATCCATCCGGAGACAGGACACACAGCTCCGTCGTGCGATTCCTCCTGAGGAACGGCTACTGGTGACATTACGGTATGTTTTAAAAACAAAGGGGTGTGGTCTGATGTTTTTTTTTGTAAATTTAGTATTCAAAACCTTGGGTAATTAGTTTTCATGAATGTACTAATATTTTTTTTTATAGTTTTTAAAAATAATATACATAAATATTAATTTTACTTCTTTGTCTGTTCACAGATTCCTGGCGACTGGAGAAACCCTATCCTCACTACACTTCCAGTACCGTATTGGAATCTCTACCTTGTCTGGAATTGTTGCTGACACCTGCCGGGCTCTCTGGAATGTTCTTTGCCCAGAATTTATGCCCCTGCCCACCGCTGAAAAGTGGATGGAAATTGCTGACAAATTCTGGACAGTATGCAATTTTCCCAACTGTTTGGGAGCTGTTGATGGGAAACACATACGGATCATCAAACCCCAAAGAACGGGATCTGAGTACTATAATTACAAAAAGTACTTTTCAATAGTACTCATTGCAATTGCGGATGCCGGATGTATGTTTGTAGCAGTGGACATTGGAGCATTTGGCCGTGGTAATGACTCGCAGGCTTTTAAAAACTCAGACATGGGCCGGAGGTTGTATGGCAACCAATTTAATTTCCCTATGCCACGGCCTCTTCCTCACACCGAAGCTCCGCCACTGCCCTTTGTAATGGTTGGCGATGAGGCTTTTCAAATGTGCGGAAACTTACTGAAACCCTACTCCAGCCGGGACTTGGACCACACCAAAAAAATTTTTAATTACAGGCTGACCAGGGCCAGAAGAACTGTCGAGTGTGCTTTTGGGATTCTTGTTTCCAGATGGCGAATTCTGGGCACGGCCATTAATCTTAAACTTGAAACAGTCGATGAGGTGGTGAAGGCCTGTGTGGTTCTACATAACTTTGTGATGGCTAAAGAGCACCCGACCTTTGAACTGGACGATGATGCTCCTAACCCATTGCCTGAATTCACTCAGCACACTCTCAGGTCATCCGTTGAAGTTGGCCAAATGAGGGACAAATTTGCGGCCTACTTTATTTCTGATGTAGGACGGGTGCACTGGCAAGATGAAATGGTGTAATGTTGTTGTTTATGGTAATAAAAATCCTTATTTGATACCATTACTGAGTGCACTATATTTTTTAAACTCCAATTAATTAAAAAACTTCCCATGTATAACTGAATTTTGTTATGTTCACACACCTGGGCAGGTAAATACACATACGAGTTAAAATGCAGCATTGCTAGTCTGCGTGAAATATATTGGAATGAGCAAAGCTGCAGGCCATGAATCAGGAAACCATTTTTTTTCAAGAGAAAATTGTGCAACTAGTTTAAAACAAAGTATGTGATTTTCTCAAAACACAACCCTCAAAACCCAACCCCAATGAAAGTCCATGGGGAATACAAGTCAGCATTGAGTGGATGAATGTAATCTGCTCATGTAATCTGCTCCATTACAAGTTATTACACTAGGCCTTGGAATGACTATACTAGGCCGTGGTATGAGTATAGTAGGCCTTGGGGCTAGTAGTATAGTAATATGTGAAATACCACGGCCTAGTATAGTCATAACAAGGCCTACTCGATTTTGGCCAACTAGTATCTTGTTTCACAAAAAACAAACGGGTGAAACTTGACAAGTTTCAACAGTTTGAAAATAGATTCTAGTTGGTAAAACTAGAGTTATTACACTAGGCCTTGGAATGACTATACTAGGCCGTGGTATTTCAAATATGAGTATAGTAGGCCTTGGGGCTAGTAGTATAGTAATATGTGAAATACCACGGCCTAGTATAGTCATACCAAGGCCTACTGTAATAACTCGATTTTTAACAACTAGCATCTTGTTTCACAAAAAACAAACTGGTGAAACTAGAAAGAAACTTATTTTTTAGACAAGTTTCAACAGTTTGTTTTTCATGAAACCAGATTCTATTTGGTAAAACTAGAGTTATTACACTAGGCCTTGGAATGACTATACTAGTCCATGTTATTTCACATATGACTATACTAGCCCTTGGGTTGGTTTTTAACATGTATTTACCCATCAGTGTGTGTGAGCGGCGCAAACAACATTAATGAAACTTATTAATGGTGAACCACAAATGTAAATTTATTTTTTATCACAAAAAAAAAACTAAAAATTATTTTTTACGGCGTTTGGGGGCAGATGGTTTCAATTTGGGGGTGTGCAGGGAATATGCAACACTTGCAGTTGAAGACGGTGTTTGGGGGGAAGGGGCAACAAAACTTGTGGGGGAAGGTAGTCCAGTTAAGGGAATTAAACTTGGAACACTTGTAGGAGAGGAAATCTGTTCAGGTACATTAGTTGTAATGGCATGTCGCCGTAGGCTTGTGTGCCTGGACCGACTTTGGCCCAATGCCCGCCTTGATTGATTTCGCCTTGAAGTAGGGGCAAATATGGAATGTAGGTCCCCCGTCTGCTGGTATGGCAGCTGCTGCTGAGGTGGCGGCTGCTGCTGCTGAGGTGGCGGCTGCTGCTGCAGAGGTGGCGGCTGCTGCTGCAGAGGTGGCGGCTGCTGCTGAGGTGGCGGCTGCTGCTGAGGTGGCTGCTGCTGCTGAGGTGGCTGCTGCTGCTGAGGTGGCTGCTGCTGCTGAGGTGGTGGCTGCTGCTGCTGAGGTGGTTGCTGCTGCTGCTGAGGTGGCGGCTGCTGCTGAGGTGGCGGCTGCTGCTGAGGTGGCGGCTGCTGCTGAGGTGGCTGCTGCTGCTGAGGTGGCTGCTGCTGCTGAGGTGGCTGCTGCTGCTCTTCGTTGTCAGTGCTCGTCCTTGCAGGAGGACTGGTGGCGGCAGTGATGGCCCAGGTTTGCAGAGTGGTGGTGGCAGGGCTACTACATGTTGTTGTAGCGGCAGGGCTGTTCCATGTTTGCCTAGTGGTGGCTGAGCTCCACGCATGCATGGGATTGGCGGTGGTGCTCCAGACAGGAGCAGCGCTTGCCATGGTGGTGTCGGTGAAGTGACCAGCTGCACTCAGACTTGTGGTGGTGTAACGGTGGGTGTCCTGGCTTTGAATAGAGGTGTCCGTGCAGTGGTATGCAGCACAAGTCGGTAGTGAGGTGAAGCGAGTCAATGGTGGCACAGGTGGAAAGGACACCACTGACTGCTGACCGTACCGATTATGCTGCATAGCCTGCAAGAAAGCATTGTTGCAGGCCTGCAGCACATTCAGCTGTTGATCAGGACTAAGGTGTTCCGCCATGCCCTTTTCAATCTTACTAAAAAAATGGTGTGCTGGTCTGTTGAGGTCGGCCTCCAGACGGTCAAGGCGCTGTTCTACAGAATTGAAGCGGTGTTCAAAGTGGTTAAAACCACGTTCCATGAGTGCAAAACTGCTTTCAACTCTGTCGGACAGTGACTTGAGGCTGGAATTAAATGTCTCGCTCAAATGCATAAACTCGGGCAAGACATTCCTGTCCAAGGCCCTCTGCCGCTGGCGGGTAGTGCCCGCATAACCAGTGGCAGAGACCTGGGACAGGGGAACACCTGATGGCCCAGCTTCCTGGTCACCAGCTGTGTGTGTGGTTGACCTGCAAGGTGCTTCCTGGCTGTCGGATGGCTGGGACGGGTCAGAGGACGTCCGAGGAAGGACCGCTCCAGGGCCAGGTTGCAGGGTGCTGCTCCAGGTGCTGTGGAAGAAAGGAAAATCATTACTACCATGCCTTTACAAGAAGCATCAGCTGTGGATTAGAAAAACACAGATTAATAAAAATAAAAACCCAAAATGTATAATACTTACGATCTTGTGGCAAGGACCGGTCTTAGGAACTGCAACGCGTGATAGTGACGGTATCTAGTTCTGGTCCTTGACGCAGATCCACTGCGAACCTGGCCCTCAGCACGAACATCACTGTTGAAGCGGTCCTTGATCGAACGCCAACGTGTTCGGACTTTGTCCACTGTTGATAAAAAAAAACAGTGCCGTCAAGGACAACAGTCACTGCGGCACAATGTAGCAATACAATACTCAAAGCAGTCACTGTAGACCCCGATGACACTGTTGGGTTTCCTGCTAGAATACGCCTAGCACGAAACCCAACAGTGCCGTCAAGGACAACAGTCACTGCGGCACAATGTAGCAATACAATACTCAAAGCAGTCACTGTAGACCCCGATGAAACTGTTGGGCTTCCTGCTAGAATACGCCTAGCACGAAACCCAACAGTGCCGTCAAGGACAACAGTCACTGCGGCACAATACAGAGCAATACAATACTCAAAGCAGTCACTGTAGACCCCGATGACACTGTTGGGTTTCCTGCTAGAATACGCCTAGCACGAAACCCAACAGTGCCGTCAAGGACAACAGTCACTGCAGCACAATGTAGCAATACAATACTCAAAGCAGTCACTGTAGACCCCGATGAAACTGTTGGGTTTCCTGCTAGAATACGCCTAGCATGAAACCCAACAGTGCCGTCAAGGACAACAGTCACTGCGGCACAATACAGAGCAATACAATACTCAAAGCAGTCACTGTAGACCCCGATGACACTGTTGGGTTTCCTGCTAGAATACGCCTAGCACGAAACCCAACAGTGCCGTCAAGGACAACAGTCACTGCGGCACAATGTAGCAATACAATACTCAAAGCAGTCACTGTAGACCCCGATGACACTATTGGGTTTCCTGCTAGAATACGCCTAGCACGAAACCCAACAGTGCCGTCAAGGACAACAGTCACTGCGGCACAATGTAGCAATACAATACTCAAAGCAGTCACTGTAGACCCCGATGACACTGTTGGGTTTCCTGCTAGAATACGCCTAGCACGAAACCCAACAGTGCCGTCAAGGACAACAGTCACTGCGGCACAATGTAGCAATACAATACTCAAAGCAGTCACTGTAGACCCCGATGACACTGTTGGGTTTCCTGCTAGAATACGCCTAGCACGAAACCCAACAGTGCCGTCAAGGACAACAGTCACTGCGGCACAATACAGAGCAGGGAAATACTCACTAAACGCCTTTTTGGAGGATGCTGTGGCGCTGTCCCAGCCATCCATCAACGCTGCGGCCACCTCATTCCATAGCCGCCGGGTCACCACATTGTCCTTGTACAGCCGGTCACGGCTGTCCCACAACGGTGAACGCTCCTGGACCAGGCTGATGAGCTGCTCATTATCCAGGTAGACGTCTTCATCCCGTTGTGGAACCTAGACAAAACACATTCATTAGAATAATCAAATTTAAATTGAATAAAAAGTTACAAAAAAAGAAACAAAAAAAAGAGTAAAAATAGAAGATAAAAAATAAAGAACATTACAAATCATTTGATACTTACATTCCGTATCACCACCGGGACTTGGCTTCGCTGCTCCTGCTCTTCGCCCTCACTAGTGCCGTCCGCAGATGATGATGACGATGTCTTAAGAAAGTTGAAAAAAACGTAAGAGATTTGGAGAAGCAGCAGATATACTTACCAGATGCACGAAAATAATCACCTCACGGTCTGCTTGCGCCAATTCCTGCCGCGATGGGGAATACTCGGATTCTGAAGACATACTGCATGTAAAAATAATAAAAATCATTAGTACATACATAATTTAAAAGGACAGGCATATAATGTAATATACTCACATTCTTCGCTGATATAATGGGTTCTTGGTTGACTGTCTGCTCTTCAATCTGTCAGTGTAGTAGTGGCAGAGTTTTGGCAGGCACCTCCTTTATATAGACTTTTTTTTTTGACTTTAGAAGATTCTAACTAGGATAAAAAGTGGACACCACCCAAAAAACGCAGCGCTAAAAAATCGCATACCTGCGCATGCCAGTGCGCACGTATGCGCATCCATAGGCTATAATGGCCATTTTTAGCGCAAAACGTGCGCATACGTGCGCATGCGCTTTTTTCCAGGGCCAAAAAATGCAACATGCAGTGTCTGGAAAATACCAACGCACACCCCAAAAAAACGCAGCGCATGAAAATCGCATACATGCGCTTACAAGCGCGCATGTATGCGCACCCATGTTAAATATAGGGGAAAAATCGCATGCGCACGTATGCGTTTTTTTCCAGCGCTAAAAAACGCAAATGTGAAACCAGCCTAAGAATATCAATTATAATTATCGCAACGTCTCTGGATATTAATGTCTTAACCCCTTCACAATGCAGCTATTTGGAGTTTTTAGGGCTCAGCAGCTTATTTTTTTTCCTGTGTTCCATGAGCTTTCTATAGCTGTTGCATTTTTCAGTCTATGTAGTTATATGACGACTGTTTTCTTTATTTGTTTTTTTGAAGTAGTGTTTTTTTTAATACTGCAGTTTTGCTGGACATGTAATGTATTGAAAAATGTTTATTTTGTGTGCTTTTGAGGATCATGATTTTGTAATCGATTTTAAGCTTTTAGTCCTTTTTTAGTAGGTTTCTGAACAAAAACAGCAATTTTGGCATTTTTATCTATTCTTCTATCCACCAAATGTGTTTTTTTTTTTTTAGTAAGTGAGGTTTTTACTACTGATGAGTGGATCGATCTATGGTTTCACGAGAATTCGAACATTTTGAGATTCGATTCCTGGCTAACAAAGTAAAATTTTTCCCAGCTCCATTTCCCACACTGCTGAAGCATCAGAGAGCAGGCTAACGTCTTTATGCATTGCAGTATGGGTCGCCCCATAAAGCCCTATAGCTATGACATCTAGCGGACTATGACACCTTGTACAGTGGTGGTCAGTACAGAGGCCATCACCGATCAGCAGTTCCAGTGGAGCACAGTTTGTACTGCATAGTCGTTTTCCATCTTCAGATTCACTGAGTAAATCTTTCCCTTACACTTTAAATGAAAGCTCTTTTCATCAGCAGGGTGCTCTCTCCCTCTCCCTCTCTCTATCTCTCTCTCACTCATCTTATGGTCTGTCGGTTCTTCTCTCTCTTGTTTAGTGTAGGCTGTCATGGTCAGTGGGATCCTATCTCTCTCTCCTGTAGAGTGTAAGCTCTTATGGTCAGTGGGGTCCTCTCTCTCCTGTAGAGTGTAAGCTCTTATGGTCAGTGGGATCCTCTCTCTCTCTTGCAGAGTGTAAGCTCTTATGGTCAGCGGGGTCCTTGCTCTCTCTCTTGTAGAATGTAAGCTCTCATGGTCAGTGAGATCCTATCTCTCTCCTGTAGAGTGTAAGCTCTTATGGTCAGTGGGGACCTCTCTCTCTCCTGTAAAGTGTAAGCTCTTATGGTCAGTGAGAGCCTCTCTCTCCTGTAGAGTGTAAGCTCTTATGGTCAGTGGGGTCCTCTCTCGCTCTCCTGTAGAGTGTAAGCTCTTATGGTCAGTGGGATCCTCTCTCTCTCCTGTAGAGTGTAAGTTCTTATGGCAAGTGGGGTCCTCTCTCTCTCCTGTACAGTGTAAGTTCTTATGGTCAGCGGGGTCCTCTCTCCTGTAGAGTTTAAGCTCTTATGGTCAGCGGGGTCCTCTCTCCTGTAGAGTGTAAGCTCTTATGGTCAGTGGGGTCCTCTCTCCTGTAGAGTGTAAGCTCTTATGGTCAGTGGGGTCCTCTCCCCTGTAGAATGTAAGCTCTTATGGTCAGTGGGGTCCACTCTCTTTCTCCTGTAGAGTGTAAGCTTTTATCATCAGCCAGGTTCTCTTTTCTGTAGAGTGTAAGCTCTCATGGTTAGTGGGGTCCTCTCTCCTGTAGAGTGTAAGCTCCTATGGTAAGCGGGGTCCTCTCTCCTGTAGAGTGTAAGCTCTTATGGTCAGTGGGGTCCTCTCTCCTGTAGAGTGTAAGCTCTTATGGTCAGTGGGGTCCTCTCTCCTGTAGAGTGTAAGCTCTTATGGTCAGTGGGGTCCTCTCCCCTGTAGAGTGTAAGCTCTTATGGTCAGTGGGGACCTCTCTCTTTCTCCTGTAGAGTGTAAGCTCTTATGGTCAGCAGGGCCCTCTCTCTCTCGCTCCTGTAGAGTGTAAGCTCTTATGGTCAGTGTGGTCCTCTCTCCTGTAGAGTGTAAGCTCTTATGGTCAATGGGGTCCTCTCTCTCTCCTGTAGAGTGTAAGCTCTTATGGTCAGCGGGGTCCTCTCTCTCTCTCCTGTAGAGTGTAAGCTCTTATGGTCAGTGGGGTCCTCTCTCCTGTAGAGTGTAAGCTCTTATGGTCAGTGGGGTCCTCTCTCTCTCCTGTAGAGTGTAAGCTCTTATGGTCAGTTGGGTCCTCTCTTTCTCCTGTAGAGTGTAAGCTCTTATGGTCAGTGGGGTTCTCTCTCCTGTAGAGTGTAAGCTCTTATGGTCAGTGGGGTCCTCTCTCTCTCTCCTGTAGAGTGTAAGCTCTTATGGTCAGCAGGGCCCTCTCTCTCTCTCTCCTGTAGAGTGTAAGCTCTTATGGTCAGTGGGGTCCTCTCTCCTGTAGAGTGTAAGCTCTTATGGTCAGCAGGGTCCTCTCTCTCGCTCCTGTAGAGTGTAAGCTCTTATGGTCAGTGTGGTCCTCTCTCCTGTAGAGTGTAAGCTCTTATGGTCAGCGGGGTCCTCTCTCTCTCTCCTGTAGAGTGTAAGCTCTTATAGTCAGTGGGGTCCTCTCTCTCTCTCATGTAGAGTGTAAGCTCTTATGGTCAGTGGGGTCCTCTCTCTCTCCTGTAGAGTGTAAGCTCTTATGGTCAGTGGGGTCCTCTCTCTCTCTCCTGTAGAGTGTAAGCTCTTATGGTCAGTGGGGTCCTCTCTCTCT
Source organism: Dendrobates tinctorius (assembly GCF_039654945.1). Classification (NCBI taxonomy): domain Eukaryota; kingdom Metazoa; phylum Chordata; class Amphibia; order Anura; family Dendrobatidae; genus Dendrobates; species Dendrobates tinctorius. Next base: position 6,786,924 of record NW_027361784.1, read on the forward strand.
CCTGTAGAGTGTAAGCTCTTATGGTCAGCAGGGCCCTCTCTCTCTCTCTCTCTCCTGTAGAGTGTAAGCTCTTATTGTCAGTGGGGTCCTCTCTCTCTCCTGTAGAGTGTAAGCTCTTATGGTCAGCGGGGTCCTCTCTCTCATTCCTGTAGAGTGTAAGCTCTTATGGTCAGTGTGGTCCTCTCTCCTGTAGAGTGTAAGCTCTTATGGTCAATGGGGTCCTCTCTCTCTCTCTCCTGTAGAGTGTAAGCTCTTATGGTCAGCGGGGTCCTCTCTCTCTCTCTCTCCTGTAGAGTGTAAGCTCTTATGGTCAGTGGCAGTCTCTCTCTCTCCTGTAGAGTGTAAGCTCTTATGGTCAGTGGGATCCTCTCTCTCCTGCAGAATGTAAGCTCTTATGGTCAGTGGGGTCCTCTCTCTCTCCTGTAGAGTGTAAGCTCTTATGGTCAGTGGGGTCCTCTCTCTCCTGTAGAGTGTAAGCTCTTATGGTCAGTGGGGTCCTCTCTCTCTTTCCTGTAGTGTAAGTTCTTTTGATCAGAGGGGTTTTCCCTCTCTCTTGTCCTCATGGATATTTCACATAGTATTAAGCTGTGGTTCTAAACTATTTCTTGGCATTGAAGGGGGATACTAAAAAAAAATACGATCAGAAAGCCCAAAATTAACAATAGTCTTAATTTTGTATAGTTATTCTGGACACATTTAACCCACCAGAAAAGTTATGTATTATGGCACAATAGGTCCTCCTCTATGACGATTACATGCTGCCCTAATAAAGTACAAAGATGAGTTATCCACCTGAGACAACACCTAAAAAATATATATAAAATGTTTTTTTTGTGTTCTTTTGAGGACTGTTTTTCTCTATTTATTGCATTTGTTTATTCTGCTGTTTTCTCATAGACTTTTTTTTATAGCTGTTAAATGTGTGAATATGCATAAATGTGCAAAAGATTCTTCTATGTTTCCTGATGAATAGTTTCTATCAAAACTTTACTCCAATTGAAAGCAATTTTCCTACGCAAACAACATGTATAGCCCATCCACAGGATAGATGAGAAACACTTGATTGCTGGGGGTCCAGCTACTTAGACCCCCACGATCATGAGAATTGGGGTCCCAAAGTCTCCTATGTGAATAGAGCAGTAGAGAGCTTGTGCAATGGAGGAAAGGATCATACGCTCACTACCACTCCATTCACACAGGGGACTTTAGGACCCTCATTTTTTTGAATTGGTGGGGTCCCAGCAATCCCTTGTGATCATATGGACAGAGCAGATCACCTGTAATGATGTAATATTTTTTTCTGAAACATTTCCAAAGATTAGAACATTTTTTTTCATACATTTTTAAAGTATTGTTATTTAAATTATATTTGAAAAAACAATAAAAAAAATCACTTGTCAAAATGCCTAAAACTTACGGTGCATTTAACAATCCCCAAAAAATGCTGCAAAATACAGTGGAGGGAGCGTTAATCTTGGTAGGAGCTGCACATAATGAAAACCTGTGATTTTTCCAGTATTAAGACTCCATTTTCAGATCTCTACATAGACTTCATCTCCTCCTCCGCATGCACATGAATTGTCATATGTCCTCAGATTATCATTCATATCACTGTAGATCCCAGACAGCAATCTATTTTTTTTATATTTTTTTTTGTCAGGATTAAAGAATTAATTTGACACAATGCGAGATATGCCGTGTTCCCGGTAAATCTGAGCGGTATAAGTAATGAGAGCAATAACAAAATGTACCATGTGAGAGAAGTCGCTTGATGTATTAGAGATGGATTGGAGATGACACAGAGACATCTGTAGTGTTCCCGAGATTACATGATTGATTTTTCAAACTGTTAGCTGTATTGGAAGAAAGTTGTTCGGTGCTGAGCCGTGTAGAGCGAATGAGGTGCCGCCATCTCTGCAAATGTCACGTCCCGGGTGATTTGTTCTCTATAGAACTAATGGACATGTAAAGAGTAATTTTTCTATCTTCATCCGATCTGCAGTGGGATCCCCCTACCTGAGTATAATAATAGGCAGACATGAATCCTTCCGCATGGCACCGTGGACTAGCATATAGCGACGCTTTTTGAACACCAAAGTGTGGTGATACAAAAAAGAAAATTAGATAACACTACCAGGAAAAAAAAAATATCTTCATTTTATTTTTACTTTGCACACTGAGTTTTTTCAATGAAGTTTTTAATGATGTGAAAATCCCTGTCACCAGGTTAAAGGGGTTGTCCAGCCTTAGGGTACAAGTCTCCAATCACTGTATGTTACTGTAGACTTGTGATTCCTTGCACTGTGCTCTTTGAGGATTCTCCGGCGGTGGCAAACGGGCGGTCATGTGACTTCAAGTTTGTGACTTGTGTGGTTCTGGTCATATTCCGACTAAACTTGTCCAGCTTCATTCAATGCACTTGCATTGAGTGAGGCCACGTCCATCTAGTCAACATGTGACCTCATGTATGCAAATCACTTACTTGCAGTCATACGTCCGCACCAGCACTGAAGCATCCTTACAGCAGGCAGTACATGAGACGCGAGGAGTCACAAGTCTGCAGTCACATAGAATGACTGACTGCAGACTTGTACCCAAAGACTGGAAAACCCCTTTAAAAGTGGCCAGTTTTTGCTCTTATTTTATTCCTGCTAATCCCAAAAATTCCATTTTTCATTTTTTTTAAACACACTATACAGTTTCACAGATATGGGTCTTATTATTTATTATTACTTTTTAGGGTATTTACCAAAGAGGCAGGGCTCACTGGATCCTCTGGGGCGTGTCTATTGGCTTCTCTACATTATTATCTTTTGAGCCACGTCGACTTAGTAAAGACCTTCAAAAATAGCACTAAATATTAAGGTCCATCTGGCTGATCTGAAAAACAAATACTTCGAGTTGAGGGAATCAATCAGAGCAAACAACGGCCACTTTTGACCTGGTGACAGGTCCTCTATAACGTGACAAACCCTGTCCTTATTCTTTGTTCGAGCCTCAGACACAAGATAGTTTTAAGACGCCATTTAAGGTGTTTCCTATGATGAGACTGTTCTCTACATGGAATGTATCTCCTAGGGTATTCTTAGGCTACGTTCCCACCATGAGCATTTGACGAGTTTTGATGCTCCATATTTTTGCTGCGTCAAAACCGCAGCATCTTACAGTTCCAGCAAACTAGGTGAGATTTATAGAAATCTCATGCCCAGGCCACTGTGCGTATTTCAAATCTGCCGTATGTCAATATCTTTCGAGGGTACGCTGAGTTTTCTGTGTGGATTTTCCCCATAGAAGTACATTAGAAACAGAAAATCTGGAGGTAAAAAGTGCATGTAATCCACACCTAAGTATATCAGTAAATATTTGTCACAGCCAAATACCAGGGAATGTCAAAAACGAAGCAGACTTATTTAAAACATGATGCCAAAACGAGACATACACAAAAGTGTCAAAAATTAGGTAAAAACTCATGTAAAAAAAAAAAAAACACATACAAAAAAAACACAATAAAAAAACGCAATTAATTTATATAATGGGCGCAGAATTTCTGCAGCATCAAAATCTCATTGTGAAGTTTCACTTACCTGGGAATAAGTTTTACATACTGGAACCTCTTTGAAACTCGTTGTCATGGGAGTTGCAGTTCCCTAATCTGCGCAAAGCTTTTTGGACTTTCAGATTGCGTACATCCAGATTAGTGAGTGGACACACCCTGCCTTTTACATTTTTCTAAACATCCTGTGATCTGTGCAAATGGTCACTGTGAAAGAAAGGCGAGCTGCAACCATTACGGCGGACGCTGTCTTCTCTGCTGTATATAGAGATGTAATGAGTCATTGTAATACTGTCTGTGATGATAATGAGACTGCTGAAAACTCTTCTGTAGAGAATAAGAAGTGTGATGGTCATATGAAATATATTAGAAGGTCTAAAAGCCTTTGTGAAAGCTGCAATCTTTCTAAATGTTAATGTCATGGAAAGTTTTAAAAAATATATCAAGAATGTTACAAAAAATAACCTATAACCTATCTTAAAGGCTAGTATCACACAGCAGCATAAAAAATAGGTCCCACTTTCATCCAGAAAAGTGGGACGATTTTGTTTCTCACTAGTCATCCATCCACAATCTGTTTTTTTTCACTTAGCGAATGATAAATGGTATTATAAATGAATATCTTACAGAATTGCAGTGTTTCCAGATAACGGATGCTAGACTGTGTTGCCATACGGCATCTGATTTTTTTTTTTCTCGCACCCATAGGCTTGAATGGGGTGAGTTTCATTCGATTTTCAGAGGAAAGTAGTCCATGTTGCTATTTTTTTCACACTCAGGCAGTGAAAAGAATTGTTCATCTGCAGCACCCCATTGAATAACATTGGTTAAAATTTGGATCACACTCGGACTGAAAATGCAGTCATATGTACGAGACCAAACAATAAGTCATTTTCTGATGACATATTCCCTTTAACCATTCTGTGAGCCTTATGATTTCTAAGAACCCTACAAGAATCAGTGTTCTCTCATATGACTTTTCAGACCCCATTGGTATACGTGCACCCCTATAATTATGCCTCTGATCATACCATCATTGTCTTTGTTATTTAGTTTACTTTTTCTTAGTTGTTTTGTCCTTGTAGCCTAATAACCACAATCTAATAACATAAAGTAATAGAAAACATGATTTACAACATAGGCTATCAGTAAGAAAGGTCAACCGGAATCGTTACATGTTTTCTCATACAAGAGCAAATGCCAGCAAGACGTGTGGCACAAGCAATGCACATGTGCACCGAAGGACACGACGAGCCTTAAGGCTGCGACAGAAAGGTCACTCGTGTCCTTCAGAATCATACAGCTTTTCCAAATCGGTACACAAAACCCATACAAGTGTATGATTGAATCTCACAATGCTGATAATCCTGTAATGTTGGGTGCATGTCATACTGGGCGGAAAGGTAATTAATGCATCCAACTGTTCTATATCCTTCCTTCTAGAATGTGGAATATCTCGGCATTAGGTTGTAATTTAACCTCTTCCCTGCAAAATCATGAATAACTATGGGACGGCAGGAAGGGCCAAACTTAAATGTACATCTATAATGGTCAAGGTGGGCACAGCAGCTGTGAAGACACAATTAACTTTTGGGAAGGCGAGAGTTGCCCAGTGCCATGATGGACACAGCTTGCCCTCTTGAACTATATTTTCTACAATGATTGCCCCACAGAAAAAAACAAAATCTGAATTAGCTACAAAGAACTAAATATAAAAACTAGTGACGACGAGTTAACGTGCCCGGATAAGGTGTTACCCGCCATGCTTGGGCGCTGACTGAGTGACTTCGGCGTGCTCGAAAAAACATGGTCGATTCTGTTTTGTTCAACAGCCACAACACATGCAGGGAAGGCCAGTTTGTTAGACAATCCCTACATGTTGTTGCAGCTGTTGAAAAGCCACGAGACATGCAACTCCAGGGATTCAAACATGTTTATCGAGCACGCCGAAGACAATAAGTCAGCACCCAAGCATGGCGGATAACACCTTATCCAAGCACGTTCACTCATCACTAGCAAAAATATTACTGTAAGGTGCAAAAACAAAGCAATCATTTGGTCAACAAGTGGTTCTTTCCACTTCTGGATTATGGCCCCAACATTTCTTTTTTTAACGAGGAACAGAAGTATTTATGGAAACAAATATATCATCATCTTTACATAAGGACATAATGTATATAGCATCCGGGGGGATACTATAGGGAGTGCAGGACTTGCAGTCGCATTGGTGCCCAAAGAGTCCCTTTGGCCTATAAAGGAAGACCAATACTATGAGACTCATGATAATTGAGGACCCTGTTGGAGTATTTGCATTTGGGAACACAAGCTTCAATTTATGCCACTGACAGCATCACTAACATATATATATATATATATATATATATATATATATATATATATATATATACCGTGTATACAGTTGTGGCCAAAAGTATTGACACCCCTGCAATTCTGTCAGATAATACTCAGTTTCTTCCTGAAAATGATTGCAAACACAAATTCTTTGGTATTATTATCTTCATTTAATTTGTCTTAAATGAAAAATCACAAAAAGAATTGTCCTAAAGCCAAATTGGATATAATTCCACACCAAACATAAAAAAGAGGGTGGACAAAAGTATTGGCACTGTTCGAAAAATCATGTGATGCTTCTCTAATTTGTGTAATTAACAGCACCTGTAACTTACCTGTGGCACCTAACAGGTGTTGGCAATAACTAAATCACACTTGCAGCCAGTTGACATGGAGTAAAATTGACTCAACCTCTGTTCTGTGTCCTTGTATGTACCACATTGAGCATGGAGAAAAGAAATAAGACCAAAGAACTGTCTGAGGACTTGAGAAACCAAATTGTGAGGAAGCATGAGCAATCTCAAGGCTACAAGTCCATCTCCAAAGACCTGAATGTTCCTGTGTCTACCGTGCGCAGTGTCATCAAGAAGTTTAAAGCCCATGGCACTATGGCTAACCTCCCTAGATGTGGACGGAAAAGAAAAATTGACAAGAGATTTCAACGCAAGATTGTGCCGATGTTGGATAAAGAACCTCGACTAACATCCAAACAAGTTCAAGCTGCCCTGCAGTCCGAGGGTACAACAGTGTCAACCCGTACTATCCATCGGCGTCTGAATGAAAAGGGACTGTATGGTAGGAGACTCAGGAAGACCCCACTTCTTACCCCGAGACATAAAAAAGCCAGGCTGGAGTTTGCCAAAACTTACCTGAAAAAGCCTAAAACGTTTTGGAAGAATGTTCTCTGGTCAGATGAGACAAAAGTAGAGCTTTTTGGACAAAGGCATCAACATAGAGTTTACAGGAGAAAAAAAGAGGCATTCAAAGAAAAGAACACGGTCCCTACAGTCAAACATGGCGGAGTGTTGTGAGTTCATTTTCCCCTTCACTACTGAGGCCCGATGAACTCCCTCTTCTGGTAAAGAAAAGTAGTGAGCCTGATTATCAAGCACCTGAGCCTAATGATGATGACTGGCTGAGTGGAGTGACTGACTGGATATAAGGCCGCCGACGCCCTTATGCCCTGCGGGTGATTTCTCTGTGGGATCCTTGGAGACCAGTCTGAATTCCTGCTCTTCTAAAGCTAAGTTTTCTGCTCTGCCTTTTGCATTTGTGCTTTGACTTTGTTTTGCTTTGTTTTTCTGGATTTCTGCCATTCCCTGCTGGGGTGAGCTGAATTCCTTTAGCTCTGTCTTCAGAAAGTACCTGAGTGCTGATATAGCTTTTGAAGCCTAGCTGCTTCAGGGTCTTTTTCCATATCAGCCTGTTGGCTTATGTCTTTGATAGGGTTTTGGCAGATTGCAGACAGCAACCTTCCTTTCCTGTCCTGTTTAATTAGTTTGGGCCCCATCGTTTGCTCAGCCTATCTTTCTGTCTGTGTGAGTGTTTTTTCATCTTGCTTCACCGTCATTATATGTTGGGGGCTGCCTTTTACTTTGGGGTCTGCTCTGGGGCAGTTTAGATTTCCTTTTCTGTCTTTAGGCTATTTAGCTCTCCGGCTGTGATCGAGGGGTCTAGGGCACCGTAGGAACCCCCCACGGCTACTGCTAGTTGTGTTGATAGGTTCAGGGGTCTGCAATCTGATAGTTGCCAACTTCTCTGGTTTTCTGGACGTACCTTCTATTTTTGTGTCTGCCTCCTCTTTCATAACAGCGGAGGTTCCCTGGGTCTTCCAGCAGGACAATGACCCAAAACGCACTTCAAAAAAGCACTAGAAAATGGTTTGATAGAAAGCACTGGAGACTTCTAAGGTGGCCAGCAATGAGTCCAGACCTGAATCCCATAGAACACCTGTGGAGAGATCTAAAAATGGCAGTTTGGAGAAGAAATACATCCTATGCAAGGTCAGATGGGTGTTCCTCTCTCAGCAAGAGCTGGCACAGAACTGAACTCTATTAGTACAAACAAAAGATCATGTAGCAGGCAGGAGGAGGGCGTTACACCAATTCAGCCATTGTATCAGTCTGTGTTAGGTCCGTTCCATACATGGTCTTCAGTGCATCCACCTCACATTCCAAGGATTTCAGGGCCTAGTTCCAGGATGTAGACGCCATCTTGCCACACCACATATATTACTAGCTTATGTAAGGTTAATAATTGATTTCATTAGCCATTCTCTCCTTCATATAATGGCTGGGAAAGTCAAGGGTTCTCTAGCTCTCTTGACCGTTGATCTTCATCTACTCCTATTGAGATCCCAGAAATCAGCTATATCTTTGGGGGATCTGGCAACAAGTGTTCAATTTCCTTACAAAACCAACAGAAAGGAAATAAAGCATTACACAATGCACATAGAAATTTAAAGGGGCTCTAAAAGTTTATGATATAGATGACCTATCACAAAGGTAATCAATATCAGATTCATTAGGGTTTGCAAACTCTCTTCCACCACTTGCTTGGATTTATACCTGGATATTTTCTGCTATGTTTGGATGAGACTTTAAAACCCCATGCACATGTATTATCTTGTTGCCACAATTTTTGCTGCAGTGAGAAACTTACTTTATATTTAGTTAATAGAGCAGCCTAGTGGGTGGAGTGTCACAATGACTGATAGCACTTCCTGTTTGAGTAGGACCGCCCACTGGACTCATAAGCTCAGAATGAACAGGGATCGCAATTAATTGATTAGACTGAATCTTTTTGCCACATAACTATATATATATATAAACCCACTTTGCTCCTTTAGCCCTATAACTTGCTGCCTTTAGACAGGACAGATGCAATTAAAATCTGTGTATGACAGATTTACTGCTGTCTGCTAGTGTATGTTATATGCAGGAGATATGTAGATGCTTTGACATCACTTATGATTGATATGATTGCTAGAGTGACTCCTGATTGTACATTATACAGCTCAATGTAATTATACTTTTCTTCACTTTTTATATTGTCATCCTTATAATGTACAGTGCGTCTAGAAGAAAGAACGTTCCCATCAGAACAGATGGAGCCTCTATTCATTCCTGAAAAGACGACATGTATAATTTCAAGAGCTTGTGATTATAGATTTATATGTAAATTGCTCTCCACACTATGTATTTATTCTCCAAAATAGAGGACTTAGTGGAAACTGTACATAACGGCAGTAGGCATCATCTACGTCACCAGGCTAGAGAATGAGTACATGAGATTTCTGACACTTCTATACGTAGGATTTAAAGAGGCAGAAAAGATTTAGAAACAAAGAGATTTTCTTTGTAGAATGGAAAGTTTTATAATTTTCCAATATAATCTCTGTATATTTTTTGAATAGGACAGGTACGAGATACCTGCCACTTGCACACACATCCAGAAGGTAACATTAAAGGGGACATCAGCAACTCAACTCAACTCAAATCCGTAAGTAAAAGTGAGTGGAGCCAGAATAACCCTTTATTGATACAAAACAGAGACAATTCAGATCATTGTTACTCCCAGCCTTGTGACAACAATTTGTGCAAGGTCCTTTCTTGTTACACTATAACTGTCCTTCAATACACAACATGAGGTCTACACAAAACCACGGTTGGGCAAGATTGGTGTGTAGGATCTCGAGTGGCTGCAAAGAGCCTTACCTCAATCTCGTGGATGAAATGAAAAGCTGACTGCAAACCAGACTTTCTCATCCAATATCCATGTCTGATGTTTAGAGTTGAGCGACTTTAGTCTGATCGGGTTTCATGAAACAAAATTTGTTTCAGATGAAACTGGTCCGACTAGGGCAAAAAAAGTCGTCGTTTCGTCTGAAACCCGACCCCAATGCAAGTCAATGGAGAATAAAAGTCGGCATTGAGGGGATGAATTTCATCCACTCAATGCCGACTTTTATTCCCCACTGACTTGCATTGGGGTCGGGTTTCAGACGAAACGACGACTTTTTTTGCCCTAGTCGGACCAGTTTCATCTGAAACAAATTTTGTTTCATGAAACCCGATCCGACTAAAGTCGCTCAACTCTACTGATGTTCTCTTGACAACCCCAGACCCGTCCATCAAATATCAGATAGACAAGTGCGATCTGTCACTCCACAGAACACGCTTCCATTGCTCAAGAGTCCAGTGGGGCTCACAGTATCAGTTCCTTGTCGATATGTCTTTGGAGCATGGGAGGAAACTAGAGTACCTTTGATCTGTAGAGATGATCAAATCAATTGGATGCAAATTGAATTTGTGTCAAGTTTTTGTGAATTGTCTCTACCTTTATTTTGCGAGAATTGTCAAAAGTGCCCGCTGCCATTTTGCACAATACCGTACATTGCATCATCCAAAGAAAGCTCAAATGACTTTGTGAGCAGCCGAGCGTTCTTCCCCATTGTGCCTTGCTATCACATCACATGATGTCGCACAGACAATCAGGAGGTAATATCATATCCTGTTTAAAAGCAGAGACAGGGAATGCAGCAGCCATTTTGCAGTGAATCTGGATAGTTAGAGGACGTCACAGCTCACTACTTAGTAATACAGATAGGGAAAGAGTCACAAAACAGTGAAAAAATGCTACAGATAGTGTTTGTTGTTCAGCAGCAATAGTGTAGAAGATTAGCGTAGTCTGAAGGATAATAAAAACAATAATATATAGAAAAATGTAGAAATAAATATGGAATAATATAAAGAGAAAATATAAGAGAGTTGAAAGCAGCAGTGCCAGTGATTAATCACAACAGTAATTATACAGGGTAACTGCGCCTGTGGCTCCTGCATTTCAATTATACATTTTTTTCATTCTAAATGCAAAAACAAGCAAACCAATAATAATCTATATATATATATATATATAAAAGTGAATGTATGTGTGTGTAGCAATAACAAATCACGAAGCATCTTTCATTTCACCAGAGCTGTTTAAAAGAAGTTGAGCTGTGATTGGTTGCTATGAGCAACAGTTTTCCTTGCAACCAATCACTGAGCGTCTTTCATTTCACCAGAGTGGGAGAAATCTAGCATCCCCAGAAACATAAGCTCCCAGCCATTGTCTGCCCCCCAGAAAGGAGCAGAGAGTACATGACAGAAATTAATCCCCCCCTCCCGTGCCCATTCACCCATCACACATCCTCCATCCCATAGGCACATCTTCCCTGTCAAAGGGATCTCCGATACAAAAGTGGGGGCAAATCCACTCTGCGCTTTGGTACTTACCTCAGGCCTCTGTTAAAGGGGTCACCGGTATGGAAGTTAGGGCAAATCCCTCAGCGCTCTGATTCTGACCCCAGGCCTCTCTTAAAGGGATCATTGGTATGGAAGTCAGGACAAATCCATCCAGCACTTTGGTTCTGACACAAGGCCTCTATTAAAGGGATCCCCGGTATGGAAGTCAGGGCAATTGGCTTCAAATGCTCTCGTACTGAACCCAGGCCTCTATTAAAGGGATCATTGGTATGGAAGTCAGTGCAAATCCATACAGCGCTTTGGTTTTGACCCCAGGCCTCTCTTAAAGGGATCCCCGGTATGGAAGTTAGGGCGATTCCACTCGGCGCTCTGGTTCTGACCCCAGGCTGACGGGATGATGTGAGATATTAGGGGTAGTAGTCTGGTAGCTCTGGCTGACGCGATGATGTGGGATATTAGTTTAGGATTGGACCCTTGCTCAGGACTGGGAACATAAATGGCTGATGTAGGGTTATTTGTATTTTGTCACTATCTCACATGGTTGGAGAAGATAATCATACTGGGAGTCGAACTCTGAATCTATATTTTGTATGGTCTGGAGATTGAATGTATCATTTATAAAATGCATGGTCAGCCAGGTTTGGCATGGACCACAGGCCTGGCTAGGTACATTTGTAGTAGAAACCTGTGCAGGAAATTTCAATCCTTCCCCTTTACTAACAGGAAGTGGCAGAACGGTCAACCTTATCACAAAAAATGGATAATTTTTGGACCCATTCTGAACTTAAAGCCATAGGTTGAGGTCACTTCGACATTACTAAGGCTGTGATTGCATTAACGATTTAGAAAAGTGGTTGGATTCAGTCCTAGGGGACATCAGAGTGTTACACACATATTTTAAAGCAATGAGAGGCTTTGCAGTATTTGTGAATTGCTGGCAGTTACATTTTGGGGAAAATTTTGGTGAAGCTTGTGAATGCGAATTCCAAAAGATTTCTTTCATCTCTAGTAAATATGAATAAACCCAGTTACTATTACACTGTAAACTAGCTACACATTTGACATAGTACTTTGAAAGTCAGTAGTCAATGAGGCAGATAAATAGCTGTTGCTTTTTATAATCATGACTTACCTGCCATCAGTTTAGACTCAAAACTGCAGTCCTATGTAAAGTAGTCATCTGTGGAGTTGATACCGATTACAGTGGCTATAATTAAAAGACGTAATCAATGCATCGCTCTGTTTTATTCATTAGTCTTGTAAATAATTCATGTGTGACTGGTTTTCTCCATGATGGATGCACTGTGGAAGGAGATCTCGATGTGCCACTCTGTAAATACATATCTGATAGGAAACATCTGGGGTTCTGTAGCCTTCTACATGACTACCACAGAGGAAATGTCACCTGTTTGTTTCAATGATGGGGAATACAATGTCAATATAAAGTCAAATATCATTCTGCTATATGGTGCAGTTTACAGCATAGAAAACTGGGTTGACTCAGTGGTTAAAAACCCTGAAAAACCCTGTTGGAATGCAACTAGAAGAAACCTCAGCATTTAGCTCATATTTGGCCTGTGCTTGGCTGCTCCATCTATTAAAAGCTGTTCCCAAACATGTGGGAAGGGATTTGGGTGTTTTGTAAAGTAGTATAGTGAATTTTCTTTTAGAAAACTGGATTGTTGGGACCCACCACTGTCATGGCTTATCAAATCTATGTCCTGTATGGGACTAGTAACACATCCCACCAGTCAGCATAGCTAGGATGCAGTTGCGTTTGCTGGACCGTTGATGCTTCTTCAATGCAGTGACCACATAGCGCTACTTTATCTATGTGGTTACATCTGGTACTGCAACTCACCTGCCATTATATAAGGCTGAGTTATCCCTGTACTGCTATTCTGTCATCTGTTATGGTTGGTTGTAATGGTGTGTAAGCTCATGGTGCTTGCATTTTCTTATTACTGGGGGCACCAGGGATTAGATCCCCCAGTGACAAAACATCCTTATGGTTAGCTAGAATCACTACGATTGTATTGCATATAATGACTGTAGATAAAACATGGACGGCGCTTCCAAATATTATACATTCTTCTACTGCAGTCAAGCAAAATTTATCAAAAAATGAACATGACATACTTAGTCATTATTAAAGGGAATCTGTCAGCAGGATTTTGCTATGTATTCTGAAGACAGCATGAGGCAGGGTTTAAAAGATTTCAGTGATGCCACCTATCAAGCGCCGTGGTGTTTACTTGCATTGATTGTTTTAGCGTCAGGAGCTTATCATTGCTGGGACACTGCCATGCGTGCATGCTAGTCCGACACGCCCCCTCCTGAGATAGGCACCTCACTGTCTATAGACATTGTATATTGAGAGCCTGGTGTGGGCGGGGTGAGCTGTCGTGTAGGTGGGGTTAGCTTCCTCAGCTCTGCTGTATTGCTAAGCCTAAAAGTTCTGATTGTGTCAGAACGACTGCACCCAGTAATTTAAGTGATACATGATTGGATTCAGCTTCTCTTTGCCTACATCGGGCTGCTCTCAGATAAGTTAAGAAAAATTTGCTGACAGATTCCCTTTAAGTGTGACCACTGCCACAATGCACCCACAAGCAGAGCCAGCTTGGTGGTCCCCTGGACAATAGGCCATCATCTGCCCAGGAGCTTATAACTTAGTAGGTGACTACAACTAGTGTCTCACCGACTTGCTCCTAATTTGTTGTTTGAGTGTAGGGGAAGTGGACTGACCTATGGACCTGTCTGCAGCAGGAGGGTAAATGTACAATGTGTTTGATATGGACTGCTGTATATGAAGGTGGGAGACAGCTAGTGATAGTAAGAGATGGTTGAGTACTGGGTTTGGCCACTAGGGGGAGACCAAGGACAGCAGAAACAAAAGATGGTGTAGTACTGAAGTTTGGCCACAAGATGGAGGTAGGGAGTAGTGAGGAAAGGGCTTAACATCAGCTAAAGGCTAGGAAACCACAGAGTCATGGGGGCAGAGTTACAGGAGCTCTAGAGGAGGAATTCCCACAGAGGGGAATATTTGAAGGGGTAGAGAGTTCCAGAAGCAAGTCAGTCCAGGGAGAGGAGCTCAGGAGAGGAGAAGACTGAAGGGAGAGAAAGACCGAGAAGAAGCTCCAGAAGGGACTGATAACAGAGACGGTCGGGGGGGTGGCCCTGACAGGAGAAGCCGCAGAACAGAGGAGGCCGGGTTTACCAGACGGACGGACTCGGATGGGTGAAGCACTGTGGTTGTAGGCCTAGGGCAGCCACAGTGAAAGAGCCGCGAGGGACGTCAATTAGGAAAAGGAAGGAAGTGAAGGTACCCGGGCCTGTGTGCGGAAGTTGTCGTGCAGCTGCTGTGTGGTGCTGCGGTCATCGAGAGGACGCCAATAAAGAGGACGTCAGTGTCTGTCTCAAGTCTGTTCGCGGCAGAAAAAGGGACCACCCCCCGGTCGGCACACGTACCTACACGAGACTAATGGAGAGGTGAGTTTTTGACATGAGTTTATTTGGTGCTTTGTGATGGTGTTTATTGCTGTGGTTCTTTAACTGTGGGGTTGTGTGGCACAGAGCCTTTGGGGGGCCTTTTCCAGGCAGGTGGGGTGCTGTTTGGTACCTGAGTAGTGGGCATTCAGTTCTACACCTTATAGAGTAGGGATCCAGTACAGAGGTCACTATGATGTGACAGTGGGTTTATACACTTTGATCAAAATGTTAACTAAGGGCCACATATTCATAATTGAAAAAAAATTGGCTTTGCTGATTACTATATCAATTTATAAAACTCAGATGTGCAGTTGATCACCATTGTGTGATATCATTTGAATCAAACTACCTATTTCCAGTACCAGAAATAATCCAGCCTATCTACTTCATGCCATCTTGCATTGCTCTTATTATTGTACCCCATCTGCCCCCCCTTCCCCCGATTAAATTTTATCATCGGCACCAAGCAATTATGGCACGTCCTCCAAGTCTATACAATAAACTCCTTCATGAATTATCCAGGGATATGAATTATTCAAGATAATTTAATTTCATTTTTTAATTAAGTTTGTTTTTCAAAAATAAAGCATTTTTTCCCAACAAATTACATTTTTCAGCTTGACTGTTTGGAAGCTGATTAGCCAGCTGAAATGTACTGATAGGAATTATAGCACCGTGCCAAGTCATTCGTCTCTACCTCCGGTAAACTGGAAATTGCATTGTATTTGCAGGATTCCTAAAATCCCAACTATCTGGTTGATATTTAATATGCATCCATAAAAAAAGCTTAACCTACAGCGTGGAGGGAAGCTAATGAAACCTGCCTGATAAAGCTGCCGAGAATGTGTGCTGCAGTCTCCATTCCCAATGTCTAGAGATATAGCACTCAGTTTAGAAAGTGTACCAATTTTTTGAATGTATGATCTTTAGGGTTTAAAAATTTGACACCCCAATGATGCTGAGAATTTGGGTGCAGGATATTCCATTCTCCACAGAGAAATGAACAAGTAATCACAGTCACTCAATGCTATGAGAGATGAATCCCATGCATAATAAATGTGAATACACAGCAAAGTATCTAGAACAGGCTACACAGCTAATTATGGTGGTTGTGTAAAACTTCTTAAATGGAATCTATCACCATTTGTTTGCTTCCTGCATGATGTAGAGACAGAGACCCCGATTCCAGTGATGCATCATTTACTTGTCTGCTTAGTGCAGTTTTTATGAAATCAATTTTATCAGCCGGAGAATATCTTTAGAAGACTACTTGGCTTGTTGCCAGGTAGTTCAACACCACCTCTATCACTGATTGGTGGCTTTCAGCCTATGCACAGTGCACACATAAAACTGCCAATCAGTGGTGTGGGTGGGGTTATACACAGCTCAGCATTCATAGAACTAGGAGATCTTCAGCAGAAATAACAGTTTATGGTCAAAACTTCAGCAATAAGCCCAGTGATACATCACTAGAATCAGGGTCTCTGTCTTTACATCATGCTGTTCATAGATGGATCAACAAAGAACCATATCTCAACTATTAAGTGAGAATTAGGGACTAGAGGAGTTTTAGCTAAAAAAGTTAAATTTTATTACAAAAATATTAAAAACAACAACAGAGCATCAATGCTAAAGCAGGCAGTGATAGACATAAATAATAGGTGATATCTAAAGAAGAAATCCAAGTGGAGAGAATGATAATAGAGAGCGTTACTCCCTTAAGGTACTCAATAAAAAGTCGCATCCATATAATATAAATATGATCTAGAAAGCCTTATTCATTAAACTGCCATATTTATGTAGTAGAGATAATGAGGAATATTTCTTTTGCCAAAGAATTTATTATAATAAATTCACTAAAGTGTTGGTTATTAGCTAAGGAAAAAATACAGAGTCAGTATTGTATAGTGTACATACCGCCGTAAGCAGTTTTCACCGCACGGAGGATAGATTTCAAAAAGCTACACCAATCACGTGAACTCGCATAAAGTGGCAAGAGTTAAAAGTGGATATAAATAATTGCCACAATGAGAGCCGGCAGAAAAGATTTTTTTTCCCCTACAATAATGTTCAAAACGAACAGCATAAGCAAACAAATAGTTGCTCGGCAGAGTAAACCACTTATTAAAGTAAATAAGACTGGGCGCAATTTGAGAGGAAAATACAAATAGTAACCTCAGCAATTACTGGCAAAAGTAAGCCCATAGAAGTAACCGACCAAGGGCAAGGTAAGATATACTCTACTGTGCAGAGAAAAAGACCTAATGATACAAATTGGACCAGATAACAAATAAGCAATAGAGTACCGTAACACTTACATTAAAGTGACTATGTGCTGCCGCTGCCTGCCACCTCTACGCGCATTGCGCCTTGGCTTCCTCAGGAAGGCTTCCTCCTGAGGAAGCCAAGGCGCAACGCGCGTAGAGGCGGCAGGCAGCGGCAGCACATAGTCACTTTAATGTAAGTGTTACGGTACTCTATTGCTTATTTGTTATCTGGTCCAATTTGTATCATTAGGTCTTTTTCTCTGCACAGTAGAGTATATCTTACCTTGCCCTTGGTCGGTTACTTCTATGGGCTTACTTTTGCCAGTAATTGCTGAGGTTACTATTTGTATTTTCCTCTCAAATTGCGCCCAGTCTTATTTACTTTAATAAGTGGTTTACTCTGCCGAGCAACTATTTGTTTGCTTATGCTGTTCGTTTTGAACATTATTGTAGGGGAAAAAAAATCTTTTCTGCCGGCTCTCATTGTGGCAATTATTTATATCCACTTTTAACTCTTGCCACTTTATGCGAGTTCACGTGATTGGTGTAGCTTTTTGAAATCTATCCTCCGTGCGGTGAAAACTGCTTACGGCGGTATGTACACTATACAATACTGACTCTGTATTTTTTCCTTAGCTAATAACCAACACTTTAGTGAATTTATTATAATAAATTCTTTGGCAAAAGAAATATTCCTCATTATCTCTACTACATAAATATGGCAGTTTAATGAATAAGGCTTTCTAGATCATATTTATATTATATGGATGCGACTTTTTATTGAGTACCTTAAGGGAGTAACGCTCTCTATTATCATTCTCTCCACTTGGATTTCTTCTTTAGATATCACCTATTATTTATGTCTATCACTGCCTGCTTTAGCATTGATGCTCTGTTGTTGTTTTTAATATTTTTGTAATAAAATTTAACTTTTTTAGCTAAAACTCCTCTAGTCCCTAATTCTCACTTAATAGTTGAGATATGGTTCTTTGTTGATACATATTGTTGTTTGAGTTATGCTATTATTTATTTCCCATTAACAGGGGATTTTTTTGGTACTTATTGTTCATAGATGGAGTAGCAAAACCTGGTGACAGATTCCCTTAAAATTTCTCTAACTTTAAAGGAATGTGTCTTTAAAAAACTATCCATTGTTTAACTCAAGTTTTTAATCATATTAATATTTCAATATATTAAGATATATAAAGTCAACATACTAATGTTTTTATTTGTAATAAGAATGGTGCCCAAATCTGAAGATATCATTACCAGTGCTGGGTCCTGACAGCTGCACTTCCTCATCATGTTAGAGCTTTCTGTGAGGACACCTGACCTGTGAAGTGTGTGAAGGGGACTGGCTGACTTTCAGGGGCACAATGCCTTTAAATTTATATTTAAGAATTTTGGGGTATTTTTTGGAGATATTAGCTAGTAAACTTTGCATGATTATATTCTTTAAAACAAGGGTGTGTGTGAACATGGATTCTTCTCTGGGGGTAGTTGCTTTTTTCCCCTGCATGGTGTTGGCCAATCATAATCATGAGACATTAAAAGAGGGGGGAAAAGGACACGCCCCCAGAGAAGGTCAAACTCAGCTTTCTCTGTGTGAGATATATAATGACACACAGCCCTGCTCTCATCACTGATCTCACTGGTCAACATCACACAGAGGAAACAGGAACCTTCCCCAGAGTTTAATCTCTAAATGTGCTTTGGTATTCTGCTCACTTTTGTGGCCATCTGACAAGATCTGACATCTTTCCCAGTGCAGGAAACATTCTGGGGAAGTAAAGTGGCACATATCTCCAAAGGGAAATTGAAATAGGAGTAGATGGTCAAATCACAGTCAAAGATCTCCACAGACGCACGGAGCAGGAACATCCTCCCTGACACTTGATTTCTTTTTTAGTGATTATAGAATTGGGATGAGTCGAGAAGAAAAAAAAAAAGAGAGAGAGGTTTAGGAATGTAAAATTTAATAAAAGTACAGCTCGTATGGCTATAGAGACTGGTCTGTACATAATGTAATAAATACAAGTTCAGTCCTATGGGATGGGATTTATATATCACAGAATCACAAATCATAAGGCCCTGTGTAAAACTTAAAATGTGCCCCACTTCTGGCTGAGAGTGTAGTGAAACCTCCACCAGGGGGAGCTGATGAGGGAAGAGAGGTTACACACTGCAAGTAGCAACACTGAGCAACCGCACAAGGTGTCACAGGTAACGAGAGAATGGTCAGACGAACTGAGTCAGAAATGATCAGGAGCAGACGTACCAGAAGTATCAGCAATACACGTAGTCAAAATACCAAGCCGAGGGTCAAAAAGCCAAACATGAGCATGGGGCCAAAAATATGAGGCGAAAGACGTGGTCAGGGTACAAGCCGGGGAATCAAAAGCCAGACAGAGAACGTAGCAGCAGAGACGAACACCATGAGACAATGGATAAAATGAAAGAGGTCTCAATGGAGTGCTGGCGTGAGCCACACCAGTGGGGAGGACGGTAGATGACAAGCCCAAGGCAGCACCAGCCGCAGACTCTCGTTAAGGGGAAGTAACTGTAGAGCAAAGAACCGCGGTCAGGAGGGCACCAAGGATGAGAGGAAAGTCTGTTTGATGTCTTTATTCCACAAGGCGTTTCAACAGCAGGACGCTGTCTTCCTCAGGTGGGGAAGACAGCGTCCTGCTGTTAAAACGCCTTGTGGAATAAAGACATCAAACAGACTTTCCTCTCGTCCTTGGCGCCCTCCTGACCGCAGTTCTTTGCTCCACGAACACCATGAGACAGAGTCAGAGATCAGTCCGGGTCATACACGTGGATACAAGTCAAAGGCAGAAGGATCACCAAGGTACAAGGGTCAGAGGCTCTGGAATGGAAGCTAGAGCTATAACTAACACTGGACAGCAGGCTGTGACGGACTGAAATAGCCCAGCCAGCACCAGAACAAGGCCGAGGAGATTAACTGCCGCATGACCAGTCCAGAGTGAAGACAGCAGAAAATAAACTCCGGACAAGACCATGACAGAGTTTCCCCAAAAATGTTGCGCTTCTATTTAATTGAACTCTATTATTCTGATGTGATAAATTGTATATTTTCAGCTTCATGTAGCCACTAGTAGGGGGAACAACTTACCTGAGTAGCCCAATTAATAAAAATGCAACCTGTCAGGAGGTATTTTCACCTAAAACTAAAGAATCAATCCCAAATTTGCCACAAGTAAACAATGCACTATGCTCCTCCTACAATCAACAATAAAACACCAGATCCTAATGCTAATTAAAGCCAAGATCAACCACAGAGCATTCAATGGTAAAATCACTTTTATTAGTTCACATATAGAATGTAAAAAGACTTTTTTTTGTCTGCAAAGAAAAAGAAGAACATAAGGCTCCCATTAATATGAAATTTGCTGCATGGCTCTGGTCCATATCTCTACAATTCATGAAAAATATTATCCAGGATAACAATAGTTAGACAGATATGTAATGGTGCACATAATAAATAACTATGGCTACAACCGCCAAATAAGTTCACCAAGAGAAAGAGCACCAGACACTACTGTGACTGTTAGGGCTGTGAGGACCCACTACAGCCTAGCAGCTACCGCTAATTAGCTATAGTATACAGCAAAGAGTTCCAAGAACAGCATATTTGTAAGGAATGCTATCTCAAACAGCCTGAAAAATGGAAATCTAATGCATGTAATTCATGAATGGAGCCACAAGGGCCATTACTTGGATCTTAGCAGTGTTTAGTGTATATGCACCGTCCTTCAGCCCCGACGCGCACGTTTCGCCCTGCTTCATCGGGGGGCATGTCTAAGCGAAGGGTGTGTGAGGTTTAAATATGAGTCACAACAAATCCACCGGGTTCCTTGATTACTACAGTCTGGGATAGCTCTATGGCGCATGCGTCGACCGCGCGGCGCTCATAGTAAACAGACTTGAAGCCGTGGTCACGATGAGTCACTCGCCGCCCTCCACGCCCCATCACATGGTACGGAGCGAGTCAAGCCAGCATATAAGACCACAGCTCACATGTCAAGAGCGCGCCGGTTCGCGCATGCGCACAGCGATCCACAGCACTGTTAATGTCTATGGGCCCAAATAACTAAGTTGTGCAACTATTATACTGACAATTCTGCTTTGTTATTCATCTTGCTAGAGAAAAACATAAGTATAGTGTCTGGTACCCTCATACAATAGTGTCTAACGATCAAAATACCTAATTAGTGCAAATATAATAATTGTAACACTTGATTATTCATTTTGCTAAAATGAAGCAAAAATATAGTGCCCCATACAATACGTAATGATAAAGCTTATTGCATGGATATTTTAATGCCAAATTAATATACACATACAAAGGCTAGACAATTTTAGATTGACAAGTGAACAATCAATAGTGCATAATTCACCAATGAATAACACAAAATATTATCTAAAAACCCCCAGGGAATATACAATAAAAATCCTTTAAAAGACAAAATTTCCTTTTCTTATTTTTAGGTAGATTATGAAAAATATTAAAATATCCTTTTTAATGTATACCCCTTTGGGAAACCTTAGAATCCTAAGAAACTCCCCAATATTTGGGAACCCATAGAATCCTAAGAAACCCCCCAATATGACATTGTTAAGACGGACGCCAAAGTTCGCTAAATGAGAAGTATTCTTGGTAGACCTCCAAAATTCCTCCAATGGATTACTTGTTTACTGGAATCACTATCCATATCCGTTTTCTTGGAAATCACCAATATTCAAATCATCGGTGCCACCACTTCCATAACGATGATGACTCATAATAATCAACCAAAATAGAAAAAGAAATAAAAAATAAGTACACATAAAAAAACACATAAAATAATATGTAAAAAATCACCCAAACCTAGAAAAGTCAAGAGAGACCAAAAATTCAGATGATGCCACTTACAGAAATGCTCCAAACCCAGAGTTCTCATTTAGACCTTGTGGCTGTAATGTACCTAGTTTATATATCCATCTGCATTCCAATTTCGCTAATTCCTTGCCCAAATCTCCACCTCTAAAATTCAGAGAGATACTATCGATGCCCCTAATTTTTAATAAATGTGTTTTGCATTCATGATATTTTTTAAAATTCCTTGGGAGCGTTTTGAGAGACATCTCATCTGTTACTACCCTCGCCTTCTCAATGTCCAAACAATGTTCTCGAGTGCAAATTTTTAATTCGCGAGTCGTTAACCCAACATACACTTTTTTACAAGGGCATGAGGCATGATATATAACGCCTTTTGTGGAGCATGTTATGTGTCTACGGATTTCAAAGACTTTGGAACCATCATGATTTTTAAAAGTATTACCTCTTACCAGATTAGCACAGGCCTTACAAAGGCCACAAGGAAAGAACCCGGGATTTTCACAGGTCTTGAGATTTACCTTCTTGTTGGACTCATAATGAGAGAGTCTCTGTTATGTAGGGCACAAAATAGCCACCCTAGCACGAACAAGATGAGATTTATAACTACATTCCACAATCAGTGGAGTGAGTTTAGGGATATTTTGAAAAAACTTTAGAAGGTGTTATTGAGTGATTCGACTTTGAATAAGATTCTTCATCCGTATCCCTCCATGGTGGCCAGACGCTCACGTAATTTAAATGACCGTCTGGTATCCCTAAACTCACTCCACTGATTGTGGAATGTAGTTATAAATCTCACCTTGTTCGTGCTAGGGCGGCTATTTTGTGCCCTACATAACAGAGAATCTCTCAATGTTTGCTTCGCTCTGTTTTATCCCTTCCGAATACTTTTATGGCTGTAATCCCGGTCTTCAAACCGCTGTGATAGTTCCTTAGCTTGTAAATCAAATTGATGATCATCAGAACAAATGCGTTTAATACGCAAAAAACTGTCCTATCGGTATGCCTTGGATCAAGGTTTTTGGATGGAAAGATCCCGCATGTAACAGAGAATTAGTAGCTGTTTCCTTGCGAAACACAGTTGTAGAAAGAGACCCATCCTCAGATGCTGAAATAAAGATGTCCAAAAATTCAATACTCCGACCAAACTTGTACGTCAGATGAATATTATACGGGTTATCATTAAGGATCTTCATTGTGTCACTCAATTCTCCAATTGGACCCTCCCAGATGAATAGTACGTCATCAATGAATCTGATCCTATTATGGACCAGGTTCATCCCCGGTATTGTATCATTCAAAAATATTTCCCGCTCCCAAAACCCCAACCCCACTTGTCAATCTAAAATTGTCTAGGCTTTGTGTGTGTATATTAATTTGGGCGTTAAAATATCCATGCAATAAGCTTTATCATTGCGTATTGTATGGGGCACTATATTTTTGCTTCATTTTAGCAAAATGAATGATCAAGTGTTACAATTATTATAATATTTGCGCTAATTAGGTATTTTGATCGTTAGACACTATTGTATGAGGGTACCAGACACTATACTTATGTTTTTCTCTAGCAAGACGAATAACAAAGCACAATTGTCAGTATAATAGTTGCACAACTTAGTTATTTGGGCCCATAGACATTAACAGTGCTGTGGATCGCTGTGCGCATGCGCGAACCGGCACGCTCTTGACATGTGAGCTGCGGTCTTATACGCTGGCTTGACTCGCTCCGTACCATGTGATGGGGCGTGGAGGGCAGCGAGTGACTCATCGTGACCGCGGCTTCATGTCTGTTTACTATGAGCGTCGCGCGGTCGACGCATGCGCCATGGAGCTATCCCAGACTGTAGTAATTAAGTAACCCGGTTGATTGGTTGTGACTCATATTTAAGCCTCACACACCCTTCGCTTAGACACGCCCCCCGAGGAAGCATGGCGAAACGTGCGTGTCGGGGCTGAAGGACGGGGCTCCCACTGCATATACACTAAACGCTGCTAGGATCCAAGTAATGGCCCTTGTGGCTCCATTCATGAATTACATGCATTAGATTTGCCTTTTCAGGCTGTTTGACATAGCATTCCTTACAAATATGCTGTTCTTGGAACTCTTTGCTGTATACTATAGCTAATTAGCGGTAGCTGCTAGGTTGTGGTGGGTCCTCACAGCCCTAACAGTCACAGTAGTGTCTTGTGCTCTTTCTCTTGGTAAACTTATTTGGCGGTTGTAGCCATAGTTATTTATTATGTGCACCATTACATATCTGTTTAACTATTGTTATCCTGGATGGCATTTTTCAGGAATTGTAGTCATACGGTACAGAGCCATGCAGCAAATTTCATATTAATGAGAGCCTTATGTTCTTCTTTTTCTTGTACCGTTTTTTGCAGACAAAAAAAGTCTTTTTACATTCTATATGTGAACTAGTAAAAGTGATTTTACCATTGAATGCTCTGTGGTTGATCTTGGCTTTAATTAGCATTAGGATCTGGTGTTTTATACCTAAAACTAAAGGTAGAAACAATAAATCCACCGGGAGAATACTTAAAGAGGTTGTCCACTACTTTTACATTGATCACCTTTCCTTGAGATAGGTAATCAATGTCTGATTGCTCAGGGTCCAACACCCGGCACCCCGACAATCAGCTACCATCGGTGGCAGCAGCAGCGGCTAGCAGCTGGAAGTGCTCACTTGCCGATTTGCTCAGTCTACTTGTAGTAGCCGGGGCTTGATACTGCACATCTGCCTCCTATTCAAATCAAGAGGAGGTGGATGTGCAGTACCCTGTGGCGTCCGCTACAAGTAGAAAAACAGTAAAAGCCTGCACCATGATTTACCAAGAATGATTACTCTAGAACACTGAAACTGCACTACTGCCATAGAAAATAGGAAAAAGGGGAAAAAAGCTCTATATAATGTATATATGAAATATTCATCTGCAAAAATTGCTAAGAAAATTAGAGTAAGAAAGAAGGTACTTAGCGCATAGATTGACCAATATATGTGAGCTCAATTGCCAACTTCAAGGCGTCCTTCAAAAATTGGGTCCCTGTCCTGAAATGTCACCTCTCCTAGGCAAAAAAGTCTGCAATTTATGGGTCAGGAATGGACCAACTAGCTACTTAAAATCACCTGTGGCTAATGGGAGTGGGAGTTCACATGTCCTAAAAGGCTTTGCTACAAATAGAGAAAAAGTAATCAACAAAAACCCAATAGATAGTACTGTAGGCAAAAACTCAAAAAGTCTCAATTAATGCACGACACCAAACTAGTATAAATTGCCAATAATTACAAAATGTTATTAAATACAATAGCATGACATAACAAGAAAATTCACAGATAAAACAGGGATACTGCAATCCTAAAGAGGAGCCATATTGCACATTTGCCCAAAGCTGGCATTAACAGATGCATAATATTGCAAAGGCCTTCATGCCTACAAAAAATGCCAAACTCATATGTCCATGGTAACACCCATATGAATTGCTTTCATATCAACTGAGTAAACATACTAAAATTATTCCTTATGAACAAGGGCATAACCCAATATATGAAAATACTCTATGAGCAAGCAATTCCATCTGGCTCTAAATGAGCGTCTCAAAAAGGTGTACTAAGAAATTTAGACAATGGAAAATTTCCCAATCGGACACTTACATGGAGGGAGTGTGTAGCACTGGCGTCCCCGTCGCCCCAACGCACGTTTCGCTTCTTCGTCAGGAGGCTCCTCTTTAGGATTGCAGTATCCCTGTTTTATCTGTGAATTTTCTTGTTATGTCATGCTATTGTATTTAATAAAATTTTGTAATTATTGGCAATTTATACTGGTTTGGTGTTGTGCATTAAATAGAGAAAAAGACCAGCACTGTCATGGGTCCTGTCAGCATCGGCGAACTGCCACGGCTGAACAGGGTGACTCACCCACACTGCGGGAGGGCCCTGGGTCAGATACTGCAGGGAAAGCTCAGGCAGACAGGACCTGGGACACTGAAGGTAGCAAGCAGTGAAGGACCTACAATCATGTGACTGCAGGGAGCGGGGCTTAGCGTCCTGCTGCTGGAGATGAATGCAGGAGTCTACTACAGGGATCCTCAGGTTAGACAAAACGGGGGTCATACACGGAGAGGGCGGCGCGGCACCAGAGAGACAAGCAGAGAGTAGTCAGAACGTAAGCAATGAGTCATACACGGAGATAGCAGCACAGTACAAGAGGGGCAATCAGAGAATAGTCAGGACGTAGGCAATGAGTCAGAAACCAGAGAAACAGATACACAGTACAGAATCAAGAGACAAATTCACAACAGGGGACAGAGCCGGGTCAGAACCATATAAGCAAGCTAGAAGAAGCAGAAGGCACAGGCACACAGGGGTCACCACACTCGGCCAAAGGCAAAAGTATAACTGACGGGGATTGGAGTTTCCCACGGCTATAAGAAGCTCTCCTTGAACCAAAGAGAGGCCACAATAATTAACCCCAGGCGTGCAGGTCAAAGCCTGCACTGGGCTCAATACATTAACCCCTGACGTGAAGGTCAAAACCTGTACTGGGATCATGACAAGCACATCCAAGCTAGTGTGAACAGGCGCCAACCAAAAAAAGCATATAAGTTGAGAAACAGTAAAAGTTGCGCCATGATTTACCAAGAATAATTACTCTAGAACATTGAAACTGCATTACTGCCATAGAAAATAGGAAAAAAGGGAAAAAAAAAGTGCTATATACCGGTAATGTATATATGAAATATTCATCTGTAAAAATTGCAAGTAGGCGAATCAGCTCGGCAAGTGAGTCCTTCCTGCAGTCTGATCGGTGAGGGAGCCAGGTGTTGGACCCCGGCTGATCAGACATTGATGATCGTTCCTAAGAATAGGTCATCAATGAGAAAGTAGTGCACAACCTCTTTAACGTATAGATTTGGTCATTTAATCCAGTGATTTGCACATAACCATTACATTACCTTCTCAAGATAAATGTTATACAATAACAAAGAAAGGAGTTTTTAGCTAAAAAATATATTTTGTTCAACACACGTGTACTTGTTGACATGTATGTAGCAAAAAACATGTATATTCACCAATGCTTGTTTCGCATATGTTCGTCATACATCATCAGGTGATACTCCCTGAGGAAGCAAGATCAACACACAAAATGCACGTTGGAGAAAATGCATTTATGATAACCCTGCTCTGTGCAACATATTATGGGTAGACCCTTTTTCCATATACATGTCAATGAGTAAATGTGTGGTTGTGTATATATGTAACACAGATAATTGGATGCAGCTACACAGAGGCACAGAGCAAGGGTTAACAGGGGTAACAGTGGTCTGATTTAATGATTACAGTGAGGAATCTCATCGCAGGGTGCAACAGGGGGTAAAACAGATCTTAAGCTAAGAACTACAAAAGAACGGGGCAACTTAAGGCGAAAGTTTAGGCGTGTGTCTGCTTCACTTAGCGTGAGTCCGATGCTTGTCACTTCCTCCGAGATGAAAGCTGGATGCCGGCTGAGGCTAGTGCTGAGGTCTTCTGGCTTTTCTGCCTAACAGATCAGTCTTCCCTCTTCTGGTGGCAACGGGTGGTCACCGGTCTGACCCTTGAGCCCCTAGTCCATCATGCTGCTCTGCAGCTGGGAGCTTTTCACAACAATGTCCTGCTCGGCGTGCTCTGCAGTCAGGAGTCTCGCACAACAATCTCCCGCTTGGCGTACTCTACCCTGCACGCCCGGTGATGCTTCCCAGTCCTTCCTGCGCGCAACCCATTTTGCTATTGCCTGGACTAACGCTACTCGCGGCGTGCAGCAGGTCTGCCCTCTCACTTCTCTCTGGCGGGAACTCTCTCGCTTCCCATGCAAAAAACCCTTATTTCTCTCTGACTTACCACGCTCCCTTCCTTCGGTTCATCGGTCCTCTCCGTCCTCAATTTCCTTTTCCCCTGCAACAAGAGGCTCGGCCCCAGCAGTTGCGGACCTGGTGCCCTGTTAGCATCCACAGCCCGGTCTTCTTCCTTACATATATACTGTGTATATACTGTATATATATACAGTTGTGGCCAAAAGTATTGACACCCCTGCAATTTTGTCAGATAATACTCAGTTTCTTCCTGAAAATGATTGCAAACACAAATTCTTTGGTGTTATTATCTTCATTTAATTTGTCTTAAATGAAAAAACACAAAAGAGAATGAAGCAAAAAGCAAAACATTGATCATTTCACACAAAAATCCAAAAATGGGCCAGGCAAAAGTATTGGCACCCTCAGCCTAATACTTGGTTGCACAACCTTTAGCCAAAATAACTGCGACCAACCACTTCCGGTAACCATAAATGAGTTTCTTACAATGCTCTGCTGGAATTTTAGACCATTCTTCTTTGGCAAACTGCTCCAGGTCCCTGATATTTGAAGGGTGCCTTCTCCAAACTGCCATTTTTAGATCTCTCCACAGGTGTTCTATGGGATTCAGGTCTGGACTCATTGCTGGCCACCTTAGAAGTCTCCAGTGCTTTCTCTCAAACTATTTTATAGTGCTTTTTGAAGTGTGTTTTGGGTCATTGTCATGACCTCTGAGGGAGACCCAGCTTTCTCACACTGGGCCCTACATTATGCTGCAAAATTTGTTGGTAGTCTTCAGACTTCATATGCCATGCACATGGTCAAGCAGTCCAGTGCCAGAGGCAGCAAAGCAACCCCAAAACATCAGGAAACCTCCGCCATGTTTGACTGTAGGGACCGTGTTTTTTTCTTTGAATGCCTCTTTTTTTTCTCCTGTAAAATCTATGTTGATGCATTTGCCCAAAAAGCTCTACTTTTGTCTCATCTGACCAGAGAACATTCTTCCAAAACGTTTTAGGCTTTTTCAGGTAAGTTTTGGCAAACTCCAGCCTGGCTTTTTTATGTCTCGGGGTAAGAAGTGGGGTCTTCCTGGGTCTCCTACCATACAGTCCCTTTTCATTCAGATGCCGACGGATAGTACGGGTTGACACTGTTGTACCCTCGGACTGCAGGGCAGCTTGAACTTGTTTGGATGTTAGTCGAGGTTCTTTATCCAACATTCGCACAATCTTGCATTGAAATCTCTTGTCAATTTTTCTTTTCCGTCCACATCTAGGGAGGTTAGCCACAGTGCCATGGGCTTTAAACTTCTTGATGACACTGCGCACGGTAGACACAGGAACATTCAGGTCTTTGGAGATGAACTTGTAGCCTTGAGATTGCTCATGCTTCCTCACAATTTGGTTTCTCAAGTCCTCAGACAGTTCTTTGGTCTTCTTTCTTTTCTCCATGCTCAATGTGGTACACACAAGGACACAGGACAGAGGTTGAGTCAACTTTAATCCATGTCAACTGGCTGCAAGTGTGATTTAGTTATTTGCCAACACCTGTTAGGTGCCACAGGTAAGTTACAGGTGCTGTTAATTACACAAATTAGAGAAGCATCACATGATTTTTCAAACAGTGCCAATACTTTTGTCCACCCTCTTTTTTATGTTTGTGTGGAATTATATCCAATTTGGCTTTAGGACAATTCTTTTTGTGTTTTTTCATTTAAGACAAATTAAATGAAGATAATAATACCAAAGAATTTGTGTTTGCAATCATTTTCAGGAAGAAACTGAGTATTATCTGACAGAATTGCAGGAGTGTCAATACTTTTGGCCACAACTGTATATATATATATATATATATATATATATATATATATTCTTTGACCAATGTGTCTAATATATGTAACTGCTGATATTTACATCCATTTGTACCTATCCTATTTTACCACATACACTGTTCGGTTGCTTATGTACTGGATATTAATGCCTCTTATGTTTTTTGATTGTTAAATAACTCTTTACATATGCAATTCTAACGCAATAATATTTTTTAGCTAAAAAAACCCCTTTCTTTGTTATTGCCTAAAACTAACGGTATGGCTGTAGAGATGCTGCTACGCTGAATAAATCCTCTCTTGTTGAAATCTGCAATCCGCCCAGGGACATAATTATAATATAATAATCCGCATCCGATCCATGGAGCTTAGGGGGACCCAAAAGGTCCCTTTTGACCCATTACAGAAGACCAATGCTAAAAAAAGAAAATACCCATGACAGTAATAGGATCTGATGGAAATTTTGACTGTGAACCAGAAGGAGGGCAGTCTAACATTGGCCAAAGGGTCAGCCTTTTTGGGGGGCTCAAAGAGAGTGTCAAGCCACAAAACTCCTACAACATAGGCTGTACATGGGTGCAACATCTACGAGGAAAAGCTCATGAGCTGCCTGTGGTATGGAGTTGTAGGGCTCGATGACAGTTCCCAGGGGCTGTCATCTTCCGTGCCTCATTAAAGGCCAAATTGGCTGAGTAGCTCTCCCTTCCCCAGCTGTGAGAAAGGCTTAGGCTAAGCAGCTATCCCATTTCAACCAAGAATGCAGCCCAAATCTATGCTGACGCAATTAGTAGGATTGATTGAGGCTGCCACATGAGAAATGGAATGTCTGCCCAGGAAGGCTTAGTAATGACTGTACATATATAAAGAGTTGTATCAGGAAGCTATAAAGGCGGCATATTCAACTATAGAAATGCAAAACTATAGCTAATGCACCACTCTCCCTTCCTTGGGATTCACCTCCATTTCTACATCAGATTCTTATATCCAGATGGGGTGCACGGACGCCTGTCCAGTATCGAAAGCACAAAGTAGGAAAATCATAGATAAGTCCAGTACTTCCCTATGCTTATACGGAGGGATAGGTTGCAGACTAACAGGGAGTTGTATACCAGGAGGATATGCAACCTATAGATCTATAATATGGGAAATTATAAAATGCAGCCTGCAGCCACCACTAGGGGGAGCTTACTGAAGACTGGCTTATGCAACTCCTACTGAACTCATCACACATCCATCTTTGGCTTCCCCTAGTTATGGCTCCTGACAGAATGAAATTATATGGACTTTGTTCACACTGGGGCTATTTTTTCACCTACGGCTCCAGAGCTTGTGCTAGCAAAAATATCCAAATGCACAGCGCTAGTGTTGTAGTTAAAAATGCTAAAAGTAATATAAACCTGAAGGACCTAATTAGCAGCCAATAGAGCCTATTAGGAGTCATCAGGGTCTGCTTGTAAATGAATTTGGTACAGCTGTCATGGCTTTGCTAAGGGGTTAATATGCACAAAACCTTAAAGGGAATCTGTCAGCAGGATTTTGCTATGTACTATGAAGACAGCAACCTGGAGGGGTTAAAATACAGATTTCAGCTATGTCTCTCTTATCAAGCTCGGTGGTTTTGTTTGCTTACAATGATTGTTTTAGCACCAGTAGCTTATCATTGCTGGGACTAACTGGTCATGTGAGCTCTGGTCCGACACACCCCCTTCTGTGATAGGCAGCTCACTGTCTATGTACATTGTATATAGAGAGCCTGGTGTGTGCAGGGTTAGCTTTCTCAGCACTTTAACTTCATGGCTGTGAGAAAATGGGGAATCTGAGAAATGTATGTCAAAGTCGATGCCCAAAATATAGAAATCTGTATTGATCTGTAGTACAGCGCCTCTGACTTCTATGGGGAGAGTGCAGATGTAGATTTTGTGTCATCCCATAGTGGGAAACCACTCTATTAGTAAGGGCTACTGTATACTATCTTTTAAAGGGGCACAGTATCCACATTGAGGCAACCCTACCCAATCCATGTTTAACTGCCATTAGGGCGCATTCAGACGTCAGTTCATATCGGCCTGTGATGGGACCGCAATGGCTGGACTGGCCGCAGGTCAAGAGATCTGCGTTGGGGTCAAAAGCATTGCGGCCTGTCTGTGCATTGCAGTTTGATCATGGATAGATTCATGCAGCCATCAGAGTGCTCCCTTAGGGTAAGTGCACACGCTGTGGATTCACCTGTGGAATTTTCCTCACGGATCTGCAGGTAAAACCGCAGGTAAAGTGACCTGCAGTTTATCTGCGGATTTGCCTGCGGTTTTCCCATGCGGTTTGACACCTGGACAATGGAACAGATGGCAAACTGCTGCGGAATCCGCAGAAAGAATTGACATGCTGCGGTTTTAAAACCCCAGCAAATCCGCGTGAAAAAAACGCACCGTGGGCACTGCGGTTTTGAAAACCCATTGACTTGCATTGTACTGTACACTGTCTGCGGAACTGCTGCAGATCTGCACGGCCAAATCCGCAGCGGATCCACAGCAGAATCCGCAGCGTGTGCACACACCCTTAGAGTATGATTTACCTGAGCACTCATCATGGGACTAGTAAATGATAACAGTGCTTGGCCCTCCATAGGTGAGTGAATTAGCAGAATGGAAAGACGACTTTAGTGCAGCAATCATTCAGGTGAATAGTTGATTTTTTTTAATTCCATTGGTTCCTAATTGGAGATTTTGGATCGGGATTCTCCCCAGAGAAGTCTGTAACATCTACAAGGTAAATCCGTAATGATTAATCTTATTCGGTTCACCGATAACTCGGATAAATATCTGCAGGATATTATAAGAATGCACATGTAGAGCGCCCACTAGCTGCAAATTATACATAGCATGGTAAGAGCACGTAATGTTGTCTGCTACTTGCATCTCTTAGTGAATGATTCTGTCCGTGTAATCTTTTAGAAGCATTTGTAAAGCGGGAGATTATCCCTTTAATAGGGCATTATGCACAGTGGTGGACCTTGCATGTT
This sequence comes from Dendrobates tinctorius, assembly GCF_039654945.1. Lineage (NCBI taxonomy): Eukaryota > Metazoa > Chordata > Amphibia > Anura > Dendrobatidae > Dendrobates > Dendrobates tinctorius. The sequence continues at coordinate 6,819,411 of NW_027361784.1, forward strand.
CAGTTCAGCAAGCCGCAATGAGCTAAGGAAACTATAACTTCGCGTTTCATATCCTATATTTAGCACACGGCTGCCCGTTGAATGGAATGCATAATATATACTGCAGACTTCTCTGGGCAGAAGCTGTAATGCTCCGTGCTCACAATACCTTGTTTTACAAATGATGTTTTCCTCCAGCAGCATAAATACAGAACATATCGCCGCGCTGAGAATTCAGGCCCGGGCTTTCTGTTTGTTTGGATGATTAGCAGCTCACATTGGACGCGCATCGAGGAGAGAGGTTTATTTTATTTTCCAGATTGACTGCAATTTTATATTGATGCAGTGTAAGATGTCAGTCATTTTCTATGGCGGGCACAAGAATCTGCAAAAAAAATAAACTAGCCATGTGTATTAGACATACAGTAGCTACTAGTGATGGGTGAATGTGATGGTATAACGTCTTATCCAGGCATGCTTGGGTGTTATCTTAGTATCTTGAGTGTACTCGTATATTATGTTCGAGTCCCCGCGGCTGCATGATTTGCGGTTATGAGACAGTCTGAACAGATGCAGAGATTGCTTGTTTGTTAGAGAGTCCCCGCATGTGTTCAGGCTGTCTAATAACCGCAAATCATGCAGTCGCGGGGACTCGAACATAATATACAAGCACGACCAAGATACTCGGTTAACATCCGAGCATGCTCGATTAAGATGTTATCTGAGCACATTTGCCCACCACCAATAGTACCAACTCAGAACGCCAGGAACAAGCGACACAAATTGCAGCAAATTGCAGCAAATTTTGTAAAGCCAAGTCACACCCCAAACCTTGCCCAGTCCTTAATGTGCACGCACACAGAAACAGCAGCCCTTACGTTTCCCACGTGGTTCAACACCTTTTTCATTGCCCCAGCACATTGTATGACCATCAAAAGTGCCCCCCACACCCACTGATGCCAACACAGAGCCCCTCACACAGTATGATGCGACCGAAGTGCATCTTTTCTGTTTTTTCGCTTACATTTTTCCTCTCCTTCTTCCAAGAGCCATAACTTTGAAATTGCAAAAAAAAGTGCAATCAAACAATTATTTTTTCTTGTTTTTTATTTACCATGTTCATTATATGGTTAAACTAGCCTGACAATGTGATTTTCCAGGTCAGTACAATTATGCAGATACTGTAAGTCCCGTATTCTCAATGAGGCAAAAACATTAGGTTTAAATTAAAATATGACCGCCACTGTGTCCTACCACAATAATGCTGAATAGTAGAGTTGAGCGACTTTTGGTTTTTTAGGGTCGCGTTTCGTTTCGTGAAACCCGACTTTTCCAAAAGTCGGGTCGAGCAAGATCGTCCGATTATAGGGAAAAGTCGGGGTCGTCACGAAACCCAATGTAAGTCAATGGGGAATAAAAGTCGGCAGTGAGAGGAGGACAGGAAACACACCTACAGTGCCCATTTGAATGCCAAAAGCATCAATTCTTCTTACTTAAGCTTGTCAACCTTAATTAACTTCATAATACAAGTTACGCACTGAAAAATGGGGGTTATTTGGCTACAGACTGTGGGGGGGGAGGGCTGGCTCCAGGTTTTCATGTGCCCTGGGCGAAAGAGCGCCCCTTTAACACATACCACAACTCATCATGCTCCGATACGGCAGAGAAATAGCGGTATAGTACAATGAAAAATACCTCACTTTTTACATCTCATGACGAGGCCCATCTATTTCTCCATACAGAATCATTGGTCCCATATAATGTTTGAAACAGTATATGATGAGCTCCACATAATGCTACAGTATATGTTGGTCCCCATGGATGAAGCTCTACTGTCTTATGGGCCCAAATAATGCTCCAAACATAATGGGCCCCATTTCTAATGCTCTAGTGTATAATGGGCCCTGTAAATGCTGCTCCAGTGTCTGATGTCCACCTTTGGAATGTTCCAGTGTATGGTGGGCCCCATCTATCATTCTCAGACGGTGTTAGGCCCAGTATGGATTGCACGTGATTGCACAAAGGTTAGAAAGGGTACCGTATCCCCGGATAACATGTATGGATAGCGTACACATTCAAAATATATGTCTCAGGAGGCAGGCTCAGACGGTGTTAGGCCCAGTATGGATTGCACGTGATTGCACAAAGGTTAGAAAGGGTACCGTTTCCCCGGATAACATGTATGGATAGCGTACACATTCAAAATATATGTCTCAGGAGGCAGGCTCAGACGGTGTTAGGCCCAGTATGGATTGCACGTGATTGCACAAAGGTTAGAAAGGGTACCGTATCCCCGGATAACATGTATGGATAGCGTACACATTCAAAATATATGTCTCAGGAGGCAGGCTCAGACGGTGTTAGGCCCAGTATGGATTGCACGTGATTGCACAAAGGTTAGAAAGGGTACCGTTTCCCCGGATAACATGTATGGATAGCGTACACATTCAAAATATATGTCTCAGGAGGCAGGCTCAGACGGTGTTAGGCCCAGTATGGATTGCACGTGATTGCACAAAGGTTAGAAAGGGTACCGTATCCCCGGATAACATGTATGGATAGCGTACACATTCAAAATATATGTCTCAGGAGGCAGGCTCAGACGGTGTTAGGCCCAGTATGGATTGCATGTGATTGCACAAAGGTTAGAAAGGGTACCGTATCCCCGGATAACATGTATGGATAGCGTACACATTCAAAATATATGTCTCAGGAGGCAGGCTCAGACGGTGTTAGGCCCAGTATGGATTGCACGTGATTGCACAAAGGTTAGAAAGGGTACCGTTTCCCTGGATAACATGTATGGATAGCGTACACATTCAAAATATATGTCTCAGGAGGCAGGCTCAGACGGTGTTAGGCCCAGTATGGATTGCACGTGATTGCACAAAGGTTAGAAAGGGTACCGTATCCCCGGATAACATGTATGTGTAGCGTACACATTCAAAATATATGTCTCAGGAGGCAGGCTCAGACGGTGTTAGGCCCAGTATGGATTGCACGTGATTGCACAAAGGTTAGAAAGGGTACCGTATCCCCGGATAACATGTATGGATAGCGTACACATTCAAAATATATGTCTATACATCAGGAGGCAGGCTCAGACGGTGTCAGGCACAGTATGGATTTGACGGCCCAGATTACACAGCGGAGGAGCAGGGAGAGGTAAAGATTGCAAATGCTGGGGCCCTGCCCAAGCAAGGGGGGCCCACTCGTGGGCGTCGGTACTGGCACTGGGCCCCTCATAGTACAGCGGTGTGTCTGACGGCGGGTGTGCACCACCACCGTCAGAGACACTTGATTGCACTATGAGGGACCCTGTGCCAGTGCCCGCGCCCAAGAGTCGGCCTACCCACCTGTCCAGGGCAACGGCACTCGCACGGTGTCGTGCGCTAGGTGGTGACCCCGGCCATGGGGGGGAGGCAGCACAGTTAGGGAGTTTTAGAAAGTGGCATATGTTGATGTTGGACATTCAGCTGATGCAAAAGGCGAAATAGGTTAATTACCCGGAAGAGGTGGACCAAAGCAAGCCATTTTTCTGTCACCCTATGTGTCATCAGGGGAAGGTGGGACAAAATCCTTGGAAACCCATGCGTGGTTCATTTTAATGAAGGTTAGATCATCCACATTTTGGGTTGACAGACGGGTCCTTTTTTCTGTCAGGATTGATCCAGCTGCACTGAAGACTCTTTCCGATAGCACACTTGCAGCTGGGCAAGCGAGCTCCTGTAAGGCATATTGGGCCAATTCAGGCCAGGTGTCCAGTTTAGCGGCCCAATAGTCAAAGGGGAATGACCTGTGTGGGAGAACATCGATATGGGAGGAAAAGTAGTTTGTAACCATAGTTGACAACTGCTGTCTCCTGTCACTTTCCATCGATGCAGTATTACCAGTTGTGTGAGCGGTATTTGAAAAATCAGTCCACAACATTGTCATGAAACCCCTGTCTCCAACGCCACTTCTGCTGTGTGCACCACGAACACCTCTGCCAAGCTGCCCCCGGCCCGTACGGCTCGTGTGAGAACCATCACCGCTGCTGTGTGCTGGGAATGCCTCAAGCAACCGATTTACCAGAGTTGCTTGTTTATTAGCCAATATTAGGTCAAGGTTCTCCTGTGGCATGATGTTTTGTAATTTGCCTTTATAGCGTGGATCCAGGATGCTGGCCAACCAGTAGTCGTCATCGTTCATCATTTTGGCAATGCGGGGGTCCCTTTTTAGGATCCGCAAGGCATAATCTGACATGTGGGCCAATGTTCCCAGTGTCAATGATGCACTGCGAGTGCTGGGTGGAGGAGCACTTTCTGGCAAATCCACATCCCTCCAGTCACGCACAAACCCTGTACCAGACCTTGCCACGCCAACATTTTCACTTGCCCCACGAGATGCATCCTCCTCCCCTAAGTAATCATCCCCATCATCATCCTCCTCCTCCTCTTCTTCCTCCACCTCGTCCAGGAGAGGTCCCTGAGCAGACAATGGCTGAATGTCATCAAGGATTCCCTCCTCCTCTTCCTCCTCATCAACATTGGCTGCAGACGCCTGCTCCTTAAGGTGCGTCAAAGTTTGCATGAGCAGACGCATAAGTGGGATGCTCATGCTTAGGATGGCGTCGTCTGCGCTTACCAGCCGTGTGCATTCCTCAAAACACTGAAGGACTTTACAAAGGTCTTTCAGCTTCGACCACTGCACACCTGTCAACTCCATGTCTGCTCTCAAAGTGCCTGGCCGTGTATCCTCCCACAAATGCATTATGGCCTGCCTCTGCTCGCACAGCCGCTCCACCATGTGCAGGGTAGAGTTCCACCTTGTTGCAATGTCGATAATGAGGCGGTGGTTGGGAAGGTGGAGCAATCGCTGCAGCTTCTGCATACGAACGGAGTGTACAGGCGACCGGCGGATGTGCGCGCACAGTCTTCGCACCTTCTGGAGCAGGGCTGTTAACTCCGGATAATTTTTGAGGAAGCACTGCACCACCAGGTTCAAGGTGTGAGCCAAGCAAGGTATGTGGCTGAGTTTTGAAAGGGCTATGGCTGCCACAAAATTACGGCCGTTATCACTAACTACCTTGCCTGCCTCAAGATGTACACTGCCCAGCCATGACTCAGTTTGTCGCTTCAAGTACTCGGCCAGCACCTCGGCGGTGTGTCTGTCGCCCAAACACATCATCTGCAACACAGCCTGCTGACGCTTTCCACTAGCTGCTCGATAGGGGGACACATCGTGTGCAACAGTGGCAGCTGCAGATGGAGTGCTCGTACGACTGCGCTCTGTGGACGAGCTTTCGCTTCTGGAGGAGGAGGGTCGAACGCCTACAGCCAACTGTTTCCTATACCGTGGGCTAGGCAGCACTGTCCCACCACCGCTGTCCCCTGTGGACCCTGCATCCACCACATTAACCCAGTGCGCAGTGATGGACACGTAACGGCCCTGGCCATGCCGACTGGACCATGCATCAGTTGTGAGGTGCACCTTTCCGCTCACTGACTGCTTGAGTGCATGGACAATGCGGTCTTTCACATGATGGTGGAGGGCTGGGATGGCTTTGCGAGAGAAGTGGCGACTGGGTAGGTCATAGCGTGGTACTGCATAGGCCATGAGTTCGCGGAAAGCTGTGCTTTCCACCAACCGAAAGGGCATCATCTCAAACGAGATTAGTTTGGCAATGTGGGCGTTCAAACCCAGTGTACGCGGATGAGAGACTGAGTACTTTCTTGACCTACTCATAGTGTCTGGGAGGGTGAGCTGGTCTTGAGAGCTGCATATGGTGGAAGTAGCGGTGGACAGGGCGGACTGAGAGAGGGTTGATGATGGTGATGGAGTTGGTGTTCTTTCTGATGGCCTAGAATCAGTCTTTCGTTGATATAACAGTGGGATTCCCTGACTGCTGTGGTCTTGCAACGACACCTCAACATTTGCTGCTGTGCTAACCGGTGGGCTTACAGTGGGGGAAACAATGTAGCGTTGCTGACTACCTTCGTTGTGATCAGTTGCACATGTGGCACTTGAGGTTTGGTGTTGTGTCCACGCTTGCAAGTGCATGCTGGTTAAATGTCTAAGCATGCAACTGGTATTCAAATTTTTCAGATTTTTCCCTCGTCTAAAGGTCTTTGCGCACTTCTTACAGATAACCTTGGCCTGATCATGAGGATTTTGTTCAAAAAAGTGCCACACTGCACTCTTCCTACTTTGGCAGACTGTAAAATAATGCATATCCTGTAAAATACTCAGGACTAGTTACCAGATAAAAATATAGTGGTTTATTTGGATTCTTCCATCAAAGAAAGGTTATTACAGAAAAACAGGTGAATAAAAATAAGTGAAAGAGAGATTGTCCATTGTTCATAGCAAAGCAGCATGTATTCTTCTTTCTCTCCGGGATCTCACATGGCAAATGGCGTCTGTCTCTCAGTTCGGCTTCTTCGTAGTAAAGTAACATACCAGCTGTTATGTAATGTCATGGCCCAGAACAGATGACATCTTCGTGTCTGTCTCTCATGATGGTGAGGGAGGAAGAGCGACCTCTACAGTTAGCCATGAATTATATACGTCTCCTAAAGCACGTGGTCTCTACATATATGGAGCTGTCTTTCTACCATGAGCCAAGCTTAAAAATAGCCTATGTCGTGTAAGCTAAAGCAATGTACAGAACTGAGTCTTATAAGAAATTAACGGATTATTAATATTTAACAATTCCCCCTTTTGAGGGAGACAGACATTAATTGGAACCCTCAAATATAACAAGATCTTTTTTCTTCTTTTCTTCTTCTTTGACAAAATAATTTAATATCAATAACAATAATAATATCAGATTACCGTTTTAAGTACTCAATGACATAATTGATGTGAATTCATGTTATGGTAAGCCGTGAACAATATTCATATAAAATATGTATAATTATACTTCCCTAAGTCTAAATTGAAGCATCTCAGGTCCAGTCATCATCATCTGATGTCATCTGGTCTTCATTTTGATGTCTTTTGTCTTCTTCTTGGTTCTTTTAAAACCACAGTTTTTCTATAGCATATAGATGTTGTAGAAATTGTGTTGTGTATCAAATCAAAGTCCATAAATTCAAATGTTAATACGAAAACAAAGTCTATGCAGCTTTAATATCTGTGTAGTCACCTTTAAAAACCTGGGCTTACATTGGCTCGCCTTGGATATTCTGGAATCCTCCATCGGCACTGGTCTTTGAACAGGTGTGACGTCTTTGGTCAGCAAAGCAAGGGTTAAAATGACTCTTCCTTGCTAAACATAGCACCATAACCAGTCCTTGTCCTAATGCACAGGACATATGTCAGGGTTAATTACCTTCATTGTTCACCAGCTTTCATTGAAGCTTTTCAGGTGATTGAAAACCTCTGGAACTTGATAAGAACGTGATAACACAGTTCATCTCAGCATCATAGGAGCATCGTCCTCTGGTTGTCAGGTTAGACACTTTAATCGTGACCGTCAGTGGTGGATACTGCACTCGTAATTAACACAGTTCATTACTCAGAAATCATAGCTTTGTTACCTTCTGGGACTTCTGGATAGCGACATTCTTCTTCTTGCAACTGATAAGAATCAATTTTAATATGAAAAGTCTTTATTAACGTAATTTCAGTATCTTGCTTGAAGTCTTCATTCTCTATTCTATACCAAATCTGGTAATTTTCCTATCCTATAATATCACAGCGTACCATAGCAATCAGTAATATCCATATAATTATCAGAATTTGTACCATATATAGATTTCAATATTTGAAATAATAAACCAATAATAAGTGATAATACTTTATTGTCCATATTTTTTCATGTGATAGAACATTTTTATGTCATAGGTGTAATTACCTTTTTCAACCCATAGGTGTCACTGTGTTTTATGTAACCAGTGTTTTCATCTTTATTAATAAGGAATATATTTATTATACTAATAATATGTAGGAATGTATAGCCATGAACCAAAATAAGAATATATGAGTGAGCGAATGAATGAATAAAATAATTGTTGCATATAACTCAGAAGTGAAACATTTTCCTTAGTAATAGAACCATATAATTGCTATATTTAATGAAGCAATATTCTCAGTAGATATTACTTTACTAAATATTGGTGAAAGAATTAAAAATAATGAAAAATAAGAATAAAAATAAAAATAAAAACAAGGCCTTTATGTTGATGCAGAGTAGTTATGTCTTCAGTAACATATACCCTTAATATTTCCATGATCTGGATTATTTCATAATTGTCATAAACTTGTGTTACCAAAATATCTATATTATGCACCTTTGCATATAATATTCTCTTAATGTAAAGAACTGACTCTTTATAATACTTATTATTATACCCAATATTTATACCATTGTACCTTATTAATATTTTTCCCTATTAAAATGTGTGAAGAAGAGGTATTAATCAAATGTGATGATGTAGTCAGGATCAAAAACATATTTTCCCCCTTAATACCAAAAAATATTGTTTCATGAAATAATTCATTTATCAAAACCAAAATTAAAAATAATTCATGTATAAATTATGTGAATTTATACTTGCTTATACCATTATTTGTCTGAAGATGTGTAACCATCAAAATTAATTTGAATATCATAAAATTATCATTTGGAAAAATTAATTTAAATGTAGATTTTCTTCATAAACCATTTTGATGTGCGATTGCACTTATCCACAATTAACTAAATCAAGAAATAATAATTACTATAGAAATATAGAAATATATGTTGTATAGATAATATTTCATTATGTATCTTAATATTCTAATAATTTAACTGATCTGCATATTTCTCCTAAAGATAAAAGCTTTTGGGGTTTTTTTTTTCTTTCTCTCATGCATTCAGGATCCTGAGGCCTCATACAAACGTATCACATTACTCGCTCAGCAGCTGCTCATACACTCAGTCACTGTCACTCAGACTGTGTCACATATTTAAGTTTAAACCAAATACCTCACATATGAAGGTGTGATGAATACACGTGTTTTAACCCAAATTATCCTAATTATCAATGCATTGTAAACTATTTCAATTTAGTCTCTTAATATTTCTTTGAATATTCCCCAAATACACATGACATAAATATATGTATAGCTATACTTGACATTTAGGCCTGGAAAAAAAATTCCATTGCTTTGCAAAAGCTGAGACCCCTTTTAAAAATTCTTTCCCTAAGGAACAGGGACATAGTATACTGGTATACTTGTATTATTAGAACAAGGTACAAATTCCATATGCTGTGGTTGTCATTCAAGCCATGCCGAAAAGGCATACACCCAGAACACATTTAAAAATGCAATTAGTTATTTCCTTTTAAGGGTTAGATATATAAAATCATGCAATTATTGCAACTTCCTGTGTAAATAAAGGCATAAATCCTTATAAGAGAATTTTTCCCGATTAAGTCCTGCTTTGAAATGAAAATTCTAAGGAAACATAAAAGATAAGGTTAATATCATATTCATAATTCTAAGTATTATTACTGATGTAGATTTTAATTTTCATTAAAAAATACAGTTCTACTATTTCTACTTCTACAAACACTCTATATATATACTGTATGAATATGTATATATCCACAAACCATAAAACTACAGGATTATACTCTATAAAATAATTACATATAACTCACTAATTGTATAACACTTTTACACAATATATATAATTACTTTTTCTAGCCAATTCCTACACCCATACTTATTTCTCTGCAAAAAATATCCTGAAAGGTTCTTGCCATTTTAAAGCTGATAGATTCTTGGAGCAGAGTATTCAGTTTACAGGCCATGATGTCACTCACCACCTGTTTCTGTCTGTCAAATTCGGCCATCTTGGTTACAGAAAGAAGATCAAAACTCATCATTTTTCTTAATTCAATTTGTGTCTTTTCGGTGTTCTTTTGCATCATTCCATATGGCTTATAACAAACATGTGATTTTCTTTTTCTTTCTTCGTAGATTTGATTTTGGAGAAAACTCATTTTAGAAGGCTTTGCTAATACCGGCTTCTGATAAGATTTTACTCTGCCTGTCTTCACAAAATTAGCACAATTTACTTTCTTTTCACGATTCTCGTGTTTTCTGCAAAATCAAGAGATTGCGCACATTCAAACAAAGAATCTTTTTGTGACGCAATAACACGAGATGCAGGATTTAAAAACCAAAATTTGCTTACAAAACTCCTTATGAGGGACGGTGTTTTGACATTCTCACTCAGCATTCTATACAAACGTTCATATATGGACATGAACGTAAAAATACATTCCTTCCGACCAATCCTTAATTTTTGAAGAATATCAATATCTGGATGATTTTCATTTGATGAACAAAAAATGAGAATTTTTAATCTGTCTTTATCATTTAAGTTCTCATGTGTTTCACCAGATAACTTTAAAGATAACCTCCTGGAAAAGGTTACAGGGATCCACATTTTGAACAACTGATTCTTCTCCTCGTTAGATAAATCAAATTTATCAACACAACTTTCAAAAACCTCAGAGTTTCTACAAACATCTATTTTGTTTTCATATGCAGGAATTATTTCGCATATCTGTAGCAAAGTTTTTCTTCGGATTTGGGCCTGTGAGTCGTCTATTTTTAGTGGTACGTCTTTCCCTTGTACATCCTCTACGTCAATTCTGAAGTCTCCTCCTACTTCTCCATCTTGTTCCACGTCTGCAAGGTCACCTTCAATGGCTGCTGCTACTTGTAACTGTTTCTCCACATTATAGTAAATCTCGGGAATATCACTATCCTCTACACAATCATTTTTAGATTTCTCTGACACAGATCTATGAAATATATCTACCATCTGTAGAATATTTTTTAATCTCTCTCTTTCTCTATTGAAAAACTTAGAATCTAACCTCTGATTCTCGAGTTCACACCCGGCATATAAACTTAGCCATAAAACTTCTGAATTAGAATTGTCTACAGACTTAAATTTCAATCTACTCTGCTTAGCATAAGAATTAATTACATCCATTTCTCTTACCTTGAAATTTCTCAGCTTGTTCCTTTGATAGACAACGCTGGGCTCTTGTCTTCACCCTTCTTGGCTTCAGCACGTCTGGCACTTTGGCACTTGTAGTACTTCTCAATCTATCTGGCAATTCTTACTTCTAGGTTCTGTGTGATTCTTGTAAGTAGTGGAATTCCCGATAACTTGCACATATGATTTGACGTTAGCAAAGTCCAATCCCCCTTTTGGGCAAGTGGAGGGAAATCCGCAAAAAAGTACAAAAATGCAGATCTGGCTGGCTCTCCAATGTAAAATAATGCATATCCTGTAAAATACTCAGGACTAGTTACCAGATAAAAATATAGTGGTTTATTTGGATTCTTCCATCAAAGAAAGGTTATTACAGAAAAACAGGTGAATAAAAATAAGTGAAAGAGAGATTGTCCATTGTTCATAGCAAAGCAGCATGTATTCTTCTTTCTCTCCGGGATCTCACATGGCAAATGGCGTCTGTCTCTCAGTTCGGCTTCTTCGTAGTAAAGTAACATACCAGCTGTTATGTCATGTCATGGCCCAGAACAGATGACATCTTCGTGTCTGTCTCTCATGATGGTGAGGGAGGAAGAGCGACCTCTACAGTTAGCCATGAATTATATACGTCTCCTAAAGCACGTGGTCTCTACATATATGGAGCTGTCTTTCTACCATGAGCCAAGCTTAAAAATAGCCTATGTCGTGTAAGCTAAAGCAATGTACAGAACTGAGTCTTATAAGAAATTAACGGATTATTAATATTTAACACAGACATTTTGCGGCCTAGCACGCTGTGATCTTTTGACCCTCTGGACAAGCTGTCCTGCAACTCTTTTGATGTTTGGAACCTGTCTTTGGAGTGCTCCGGGCCTGCCAGATAACAGCTGTTGCGATGTCGATGTCTGCTGTGGATGCTCCTCATCTGAGCTATTGGAAGCAGCACCCTCTTCCCCCAATGGATGCCAATCTGGGTCAACAACTGGGTCATCCATCACCTCCTCTTCTATGTCATGTGCACCTTCCTCTGTGTCACCGTGTATGGTGGTATAGTGTGCGGGAAGGGGCACCTGAGTCTCATCAGGGTCAGAATCTGGCTCTGTACACTGCGAGGACAATGTAGTGCTCTGAGTGAATGTACCAGCAGAATCATCCATCAGCGGCTGTGCATCAGTGCACTCCATGTCAGATTCATCTTGGCCTGGGTAATTCACCATTTCACTTGATAATCCAGGCATGGTATGTGAAAACAGCTCCATGGAGTAATCAGTAGTATGGCCTGCGTCATCCTTCAATCTTGGTTGGGGTGAAGGACACAAGGAAAGGTGTGGTTCATGAACATGAGCCTCCAATGACGACTCAGTGCTTTTACTTTTTACAACTGAAGAAGAGGAGGCGATAGAGCTGGAGGCTGAGTCAGCAATGTAAGACAAAACTTTTTCCTGATGCTCTGGCTTTAAAAGCAGTTTGCCAACTCCTAGAAAACTAAGCGTTCGAGGCCTTATGTAGCCAGACGATGACGCAGGGTCAGCACCTCCTGTATTCGGTCCTATTTTGCTCTTGCCACTACCATCAGATCCACCACCAACACCATCATTACCAGCTGCCAACCCCCGCCCAATTCCACGGCCTCTTCCACCAGCCTTCCTCATTTTTGGTAGAAATGTAGACAAAATCCAACAAACTATATAGTAATGTAAAACAAGGTACAAGGTGTCTATAGGACAGGGGAGATTTTGAATTTCTGCAGACACTTATGGACACTGGACACTTTTGGATTGTGTGAGGCCCACTGATATCTGAGCGCTATGTGACAGGCTCGATGGCACAGCTGTGACCAAAGTGACTAGAGGATAAGGGAGATTTTGAATCTCTGCACACACTTTTGGACACTGGACACTTTTGGATTGTGTGAGGCCCAATGAATATCTGAGCGCTATGTGACAGGCTCGATGGCACAGCTGTGACAAAAGTGACTAGAGGATAAGGGAGATTTTGAATCTCTGCACACACTTTTGGACACTGGACACTTTTGGATTGTGTGAGGCCCAATGAATATCTGAGCGCTATGTGACAGGCTCGATGGCACAGCTGTGACCAAAGTGACTAGAGGATAAGGGAGATTTTGAATCTCTGCACACACTTTTGGACACTGGATGGACACTTTTGGATTGTGTGAGGCCCACTGATATCTGAGCGCTATGTGACAGGCTCGATGGCACAGCTGTGACAAAAGTGACTAGAGGATAAGGGATATTTTGAATCTCTGCACACACTTTTGGACACTGGACACTTTTGGATTGTGTGAGGCCCAATGAATATCTGAGCGCTATGTAACAGGCTCGATGGCACAGCTGTGACAAAAGTGACTAGAGGATAAGGGAGATTTTGAATCTCTGCACACACTTTTGGACAATGGACACTTTTGGATTGTGTGAGGCCCAATGAATATCTGAGCACTATGTGACAGGCTCGATGGCACAGCTGTGACAAAAGTGACTAGAGGATAAGGGAGATTTTGAATCTCTGCACACACTTTTGGACACTGGATGTACACTTTTGGATTGTGTGAGGCCCACTGATATCTGAGCGCTATGTGACAGGCTCGATGGCACAGCTGTGACCAAAGTGACTAGAGGATAAGGGAGATTTTGAATCTCTGCACACACTTTTGGACACTGGATGGACACTTTTGGATTGTGTGAGGCCCAATGAATATCTGAGCGCTATGTGACAGGCTCGATGGCACAGCTGTGACCAAAGTGACTAGAGGATAAGGGAGATTTTGAATCTCTGCACACACTTTTGGACACTGGATGGACACTTTTGGATTGTGTGAGGCCCACTGATATCTGAGCGCTATGTGACAGGCTCGATGGCACAGCTGTGACCAAAGTGACTAGAGGATAAGGGAGATTTTGAATCTCTGCACACACTTTTGGACACTGGACACTTTTGGATTGTGTGAGGCCCAATGAATATCTGAGCGCTATGTGACAGGCTCGATGGCACAGCTGTGACAAAAGTGACTAGAGGATAAGGGAGATTTTGAATCTCTGCACACACTTTTGGACACTGGACACTTTTGGATTGTGTGAGGCCCAATGAATATCTGAGCGCTATGTGACAGGCTCGATGGCATAGGCTGTGACAAAAGTGACTAGAGGATAAGGGAGATTTTGAATCTCTGCACACACTTTTGGACACTGGACACTTTTGGATTGTGTGAGGCCCACTGATATCTGAGCGCTATGTGACAGGCTCGATGGCACAGCTGTGACCAAAGTGACTAGAGGATAAGGGAGATTTTGAATCTCTGCACACACTTTTGGACACTGGACACGTTTGGATTGTGTGAGGCCCAATGAATATCTGAGCGCTATGTGACAGGCTCGATGGCACAGCTGTGACAAAAGTGACTAGAGGATAAGGGAGATTGGATTGCTTTTAAAAAAGCAGTTTGCGGAGCAGTGGGTAAACAGCAATGCAGGATTGCCAGGAAGCCTTAGAAGGCAGCCCAACAACCAACACCACTGATACACCACTATATAGCCTCCCCTTGCACTGCACACACAGTGACTGGTGTGTTGTGCAGGCCAAATTGCTAGCAGCAGAAGCAGTTTTTTTGTCTTCTCAGCAGGACAAAAAAAAAAATTGGGATTGCTTTTAAAAAAGCAGTTTGCGGAGCAGTGGGTAAACAGCAATGCAGGAATGTCAGGAAGCCTTAGAAGGCATCCCAACAACCAACACCACTGATACACCACTATATAGCCTCCCCTTGCACTGCACACACAGTGACTGGTGTATTGTGCAGGCCAAATCGCTAGCAGCAGAAGCAGTTTTTTTGTCTTCTTCCCTGCCTAACTCTCTCCCTACAGAATCAGCAGCAACCTCTCCCTATACTAAGATCGGCAGAAGTAAGATGGCGGTCGGCGTGCACGCCCTTTTATACCCCATGTGACGCCCACCAAAGCAAGCCAATCACTTGCATGCCCTTCTGAAAGATGGTGGTGACCCGTGCCTATGTCATCACGTTGCCCACAGTGTCCGTGGATCCTGATTGGCTGAAAAAGAGCGCAAAACAAACTTTTGAAACGCGACTTTGGCGCGTAAGTCGCCGACCTCGTGGCCGACCTCATCCTAGGGTCGGGTTTCGTTTCATGAAACCCGACTTTGCCAAAAGTCGGCGACTTTTGAATTTTTTCGACTCGTTTCGCTCAACTCTACTGAATAGTAGTAGCATACAAATATAATGGGAAACAGTTGGAAAAAGTGTAGTCAGGCGAGCTAATACATCACCCTACGCAGTCCAAATAAAGAGAGAGAGTAGTAGCCCCATAGTCTAGAAAGCAACCATGCAGCCAAATGGCGTGAGAAAAAAATTCTTTTTGCATCTCTTTGTATTTTGTGGTGATCCTGAACATATGCATGGTCTTTTCTCTTTGTGATTTTGTACATATTTTACATGCAGTCAAGTGATCCCATTAGGAGTATCTTTAATATTATTGTTTGATGGTGCCCACTTGACTTTCTATATAGTCAAGAAACATTTGAGGACAGAGGATCTGCAGTCTTCTGCCCTACGGATTCTGGTGCCAGGGCTTTAATACCGACACAGCCTCGGGCTCCGGTGACCGGTCACTGGCGCTCAAGCCTGGGGTGAGCGCAGCTGGAGCTCCTATTCCCAGCTCCTCTCCACACATCCTCTCTCAATCTTGTTCAGGCTCTAACTCTCTTAACTAACTTCCTCCTCCTGACCAGATAGAGCAGCTCCCCTGAATTTGGGTTTAGCGTTCCCTCTGCTGGCCTGGAGCAGGAACTGTGTTGTATGCTGGAACTACCTGGTAAGGGGATGCCTTCTTTGCTTCCAGGCATGACATCACTCCCCCCCTGGAGGGAGGCAAGGCCATTGTGGCAACCGAACTCCTGGGGCGCCACAACTTCCTGTTAGTCAGAAGTTGTGATCACAAGATGACAGCTAGGCAGGTACTGTAAGTATAAGACTAGAGTCACGGAACTTAGGTTAGTAGCACTACTCCAGTGCTGAAGTTTAAAAAAAGTTGGCATGGTACTTTAAACATTATGAAACCCCAGCAGTACCCCTATACGTAATCAATCCCCTTCAGAAGTATGATGCCCCCACAGTCCTCCTAACACATATTATGATGCCCCATTGTCTTCTCATCAATGTGAAATTACAACAGTGCCCAACAAAATGACTCCCCTGAAACAGTATGGTACCCCACAGTAAACCATCACACACACAGATAGTATGATGCCCCACAGTGCCCCCACACACATAGACAGTATGCTGCCCCACAGTGTCCCACACACACACACACACAGACAGTATGATGCCCCACAGTGCCCCAACACACAAAGACAGTATGATGTACCACAGTGCCCCACACACACATACAGACAGTATGATGCCCCACAGTTCCCCCTACACACATAGAGACAGTTTAATGCCCCACAGTGCCCCCCTCACAAATTTAGACAGTGTGATGCCCCACAGTGTCCCCCACACACATACAGACAGTAAGTATGATGCCCCACAGTGCCCCTCACACACATAGACAGTATGTTGCCCCACAGTGTCCCACACACACAGACAGTATGATGCCCCACAGTGCCCCAACACGCATAGACAGTATGATGTACCACAGTGCCCCACACACACATACAGACAGTATGATGCCCCACAGTTCCCCTACACACATAGAACACACATAGAGACAGTTTAATGCCCCACAGTGCCCCCCACACAAATATAGACAGTATGATGCCCCACAGTGTCCCCCACACACATACAGACAGTAGATGCCACACAGTGCCCCGCCGCACACATACAGACAGTATGTTGCCCCACAGTGCTCCCCACACACATACAGGCAGTATGATGTCCCATAGTGCCCCGCACATACAGACAGTATGATGCACCATAGTGCCCCACCGTACACATATAGACAGTATGATGCCCAACAGTACCCCACACACACACATACAGACAGTATAATGTCCTACAGTGCCCCCACACACACAAATATTATGATTCCCCACAATGCTCCCACACGCATACAGACAGTATGATGCCCCACAGTGCCCCCCACACGCATACAGACAGTATGATGCCCCACAGTGCCCCCCAACCACAGTAAGTATGATCTCCTGCAATGCCCCCAACACACATACAGAAAGTATGATGCCCCATAGAGGCCCCCACACACATATACAGACAGTATGATGTCCTACAGTGTCCCCCACACACATACAGACAGTATGATGCCCCACAATGCCCCCCACACATATAGACAGTATGATGTCCCACAGTGCCCTCCCGCACACATACAGACAGTATGATGGCCCACAGTGCCCCACCGCACACATACAGATAGTATGATATCCCATATTGGCCCTCACACACATTCAGACAGTATGAAGCCCCACAGTGCCCCCTACACATATATACAGACAGTATGATGCCCCACAGTGCCCCCCACACACATAAAGACAGTATGTTCCCCCACAGTGCCCCCACACACAGACAGTATGATGCCCCACAGTGCCCCCACACACAAACAGACAGTATGATGCCCCACAGTGCCCCCACACACAAACAGACAGTATGATGGCCCACAGTGCCCCCTACACATATATACAGACAGTATGCTGCCCCACAGTGCCCCCCACACACATAAAGACAGTATGTTGCCCCCACACACAGACAGTATGATGCCCCACAGTGCCCCCCACACACATAAAGACAGTATGTTGCCCCACAGTGCCCCCCACACACAGACAGTATGATGCCCCACAATGCCCCCTACACATATATACAGAGAGAATGATGCCCCACAGTGCCCCCCACACACATAAAGACAGTATGTTGCCCCACAGTGCCCCCACACACAGACAGTATGATGCCCCACAGAGTCTCCCACACACATACAGACAGTATGATGCCACACAATACCCCCACACACATAAAGATAGTATGATGTCCCACAGTGCCCCCACAAACATATAGATAGTATGATTCCTCTCAGTGCCCCCCACACATATACAGACAGCATGATGTCCTGCTGAGTCCCCCCTCACACATTCAGACAGTATGATACCCCACAGTGCCACTTTCCCCCAGTACGGTGTTTTCCACTTCACTGCCAAATTAAAAATATACTCCCCTTTGCCCATTCCTAGATTGAGTGGAGCAGATCTCCACTTTATACTGTGACCCAACACAGCAGACATAGTGTAATCACGTCTACTCCCCTACTGCATCGAGCCTCAAGCTTAATACTTTTACAAATAAAGAAACCACTGGAGCCATAGGCGGAGAAGGACATGACTTGGGGATGGGTGGACCTTTACTCCTGCAGCTTTTTTGGTATAGTGGTGTAGATTTTAAGCAAGAGTGATGTTGCTTTAAGAGTAAGAAGCCCAGTATGTCTGTGCCTGGGGGTTACTGTGAGGAGGTTGAGGCTTATATAGAACAGGAAATCTGTGTCTCTCCCTCTGTCTTGCACAGGATGAACAGGAGGAAGCATGTCTGCAGTGTCAGGGAGTATAATACTGGGGTTATCACCTCACATTACAGATGATACGAGCACATTCACCTCAGACATCATGTACCAGTGTAGTATCAGCTCCTACATTATGTATGGGATCAATATTACCTCAGCAATTCATGTAGCTGCCATGTCCCTCATGTGCATGCTACATTTTCCTCACAGACTGTGAGCTTCCGTGTGACCTCCCTGCAGACATGTTTGATATACTACCCTGCATTCACCTCAGACATGGTGTAGTGTGTACTAGGGGAGTATCAGCTCCTACATCATATCTGGGATCAAGATTACCTCAGAAATTCATGTAGCTGCCATGTTCCCTCACTTATTGCAGAGGCAGCTTTTGTGTGACCTCCCTGCAGACATTTCTGATATACCACATTACTTCATGAGTTCTGGGTATATGTATGATAGGACAGAGCAGGGACACATACAGTGTCTGCCATTACTATGGTGGAGCTGGGCAGCCACATGTATTAGAGACACTGATGAGAGGAGCAGTCGGGGGATGATATATGTATGATGATGAGAGGCTGCTCTTCATGTCAGTGCACTGTATACTGACCCTGCTGTGTGCTGATTATCCCCCCTTCCCAGTTATGGAGTCTGATGATCTGTATGTGACCTCATCTCTGTTACATACTGTTATGCTGGGTGTACAGATCCTGTGTAACCAGGTTACTCACTATATGTGGTATATGTGTAAAGGCTCTATTCCTGTGCTGTATACTTCACCTGTACCACAGATCTGTATACAAGATATCACTCCTCACTCTGCTATATGCGGATCATGCTGGGTATAGACATCCTGTGTCTTCAGGTCATTTTCCTGACTGCACATATAATCTGCACATGACTTCCAGCTTAGTGCTTGATTTCTGTAGCTATTGCTGCCTTTAGTCCTCTTATGTTACATGCTGTCCTGCCAGATATATCCATCCTGTTTCTGTATATTGTCTCCCTCGTATGTTGCATGATCAGAGTATACCCACCAAGAGCTTATTTTATATTGCCTAAGATGGTGGATAGCACAGGCCTGAATGGTTTATGTTTTATCATGTGTAAAATAAATAATCGGGGAGTAACTCGGCACATTTGAGTGGGCACTAATAACTCAGCACATGGCGGGCAGTGAGTGGGCACTAATAACTCAGCACATGGCGGGCAGTGAGTGGGCACTAATAACTCAGCACATGGCGGGCAGTGAGTGGGCACTCCTAGTGTGAGACTGCACATTGCTCTGGAGGACACCTCATGGGCCCAGTTTTCAGCCCTGTCTCTCGTCTATTGTAATTGTATGTAGTAGAGTGACTGGGATACAGAACTTGCAGTTTTCTGCTCACACACCTATGGCTGCAGGCAGCTTATATTAGACCAACATATTTCTTACCATTTATGCGCAGCTGGTGATTAGAGTCTGTAACTGCTGTAGAGGAGCAGACGGCTTCTCATTTATTGTTACAGCATATAACACAGCGTTGCCCATCTTCGTCTATTTCTGGACCTTACAATGGGATATTTTCCATTATTTACCTGTTGTATACCTTGGTTGTAAACCTGCATGGTTTTCACCCTCACTTATCTCACATCTTGTGCGGTTGGAGGGGTCCTTGAAGTTGGTTAAATATGGTCTGGGGGATCCAATGGGATATGGTTTTCCTCCTTTTGGAATTCAATATGGTTCTGGATCTGGTGAAAGGTGGAGGGGAGTTTCGGCAAGGGTTGTCTGATCCCTAGGAAATTGAAGTGAACATTGGAACCCTTGTGGCTATGGTGCTCCCGAGCTAGTGGGGTAACGGCTGGGAGTAATTGTTGGTACATTTTATGTTCACTTTATGTTTGGTAATCACCAGATTTTGGGAGCTTCAAGGACTCCTACCAGTGTGTTAATATTATTTATGCTTTGATGTTTTATTGTATGTTTGTTTTGATAAAGGCGTGAATAGTAATTAAAAAAAAAGAAAAAAAAAAGGGGGATCGGTGTATACCCACCAAGTGCTTATTTTATATTACTTAAGATGGCGGATAGCACAGGCCCGGGTGGATTACCTGGAGCCTGGTGGTTGGGGGGGTCCTTGAAGTTGGTTAGAAATTGGTATGGGGGATCCATTGGGATATGGATTCCTCTTTTTGGAAGTAAATATCGTTCTGGACCTGGTGAAAAGTGGTAGGGAGTTTCGGCAAGGGTTTGTCGGATCCCCAGGAGATTCAAGTGAGCATTGGAACCCTTGTGGCTATGGTGCTCCTGAGCTAGTGGGGTAACGGCTGGGAGTAATTGTTGGTACATTCTATGTTTGGTAATCACCAGATTTGGGAGCTTCAAGGACTCCCCCCAGTGTGTTAATGTTATTTATGCTTTGATGTTTATTTTATGTTTATTTTAATAAGAACATGAATTAAAAATTTAAAAAGCAAAAACAAAAAAAAACAAACAGTTATTTGTTTTCCTTTTAGTGGGTCCTTGAAGTTATTTATAAATTGGTCAGTAGGGGTAACCATATTAAGTATGGACCTCTGGTTTGGGGGGTGTTCATCACAGCAGGGGGTTGGACCAGATAGCCCAGGAGGTCCCTTCCAACTCTACGATTCTATGATTCTATGATTCAGTATGACCCCTCCTGGGTTTGGAAGGGTAACCATTTCTGGTATGGCACCCTGGTTTTGAGGGGTAATCATCTCAGGTATGGCCCCCTGGTGTGGAGGGGATAACCATCTCGGGTACGGCCCCCTGGTATGGAGGGGGTAACCATCACGGTATGGCCCCCTGGTCTCCAGAAGCATTTATATTTTATAGGACCCTGTTAGGGTAAAGCCCCTGGGGTCATGGCAATCATATTTTGCATGCCTACAGAATAAATTGGCTCCTCTGAGCCAGGAACAGCGGCTGGAGGGGAGAAGAGAACAAGGTAGGCATGTTTTTCAATACAATCTATAGCTTCAAGGACCCTCTCTCTTTTTTCATGTGATTTGAGAATGCCGAGGCATGGTTTTTGACTGTTTATATTGACCAAACCATGTTTCTTTCCATGTTTCTTTCAAGGTTGTCGTCTGGACAATGCAGTTATCTAGTGCATGAAACTGAAGAGCAATGTACCTAATCTGTGTGCCCTTGAGTCAGTGGGAATGACTAAGGGTAAAGTAATCAAGTGCATTAACATGAAGGGCAATATGCCTATTCCTGATGCCCTTGAGCTGGTGGGACCGGCTAATTGTATAATCTAGTGCATTAACACAAAGGGCAGTAAGCCTACTCCCGATGCCCTTGAGCCAGTGGGAGCAGCTAAGGGTAAAGTAATCAAGTGCATTAACACGAAGGGCAATATGCCTATTCCGAATGCCTTTGACCCAGTTAGAGAGGTCAACAGTAAATGTTTCAGGTGCATGAAAAACAATTAACAATGGCGTGGCAGGGATATCAATAATGCCTTTGTAGACTTTTTCTGCTTTAGGTTTATTTAAATTACTACTTCCAGATATTCTGAACGTTATTTTATGGTCGGTTATAATGTTGAACTTATATTGTGTATAGTTTTTAATTACTCCCTATTTATAATATGTTTCTATTGATATGTTCATCACTTTTCGGGTAGTGATAGTAAGGGGGTTTAAGAAATTTTACTGCACAGCTACTGTAAATAATGGTGGTTTCTAGAACTAAAATCTGTGAATTGGTGAATTATAGAGCGGGCTACAATACATGCTGTATAATAGTTTTTTGAGGCATGACAGATGCCATTATACAGGTATTCAGATTGTAGCTACGACCTTAATTATGGTTTACTTTCCACATTTCCCAATATGGGATCCTCATTGCAGGATGTTTAGCAACTGTTATTTTGCTGTAGTTACCGTATTATCGATCATAACTTGGTAGCATGGAATTGATAAAATTAATCTGTCTGAGCTCTGGAATTTTATTTTTATTTTTTATTACTTGTGTGCACAGTCTTTCCATAGCATGTAGAAATGGTTGATGGCTTTATTAGGCATGGTTGATGGGGGTCGAGTCCATTTACGGTGTCAAATGGCCTCTCTGGTGGCGGTTTAGGAATCAGGTGGAAGTTGCAGACAAGTTAACTTGGACTCATTTTAACTAATAGAGGATGTAAAACCTCATGGTGGTGAACAGGCTCGGCTTTGGTGGCCAGCCTCAAGGACGTTGTAATGGTAACGTCAATCAGGGGCGGGCACAGTGGTTAAGCACAGGAGTGAGGATAATAGGGTCATTGGTGCCCTGAAAGTTTACTGGCTCTGCTTGAATGGCAAGCCAGTGCGTGCCGCCCCTTTATGGCTGTCTGGCCTGGTTCTGTATGTCAGACAGCTGGGGATATCACAGTACTTGTCAATCCCAATGTACTAGCACTTCACCTGACTCCTACTGTGATTGTTTTAATCCTTTGATTTAAATAAAGCTGTGGCCATTTTGACAACCAAAATAATGTGTTGTGTATTTATTCTAGTGCCTAAGTTTACTGTAGTTATGGTGGTTTTAAGATGGAGTAGGGGTCCGTCCCATATCCATAAGTCAAGGCTTGGATGGCTAGAATAAATGACACTGGTGGGCCCCATCCATCCGCCATCCATCACTAACATTTATTATTTTTTTTGGATGAAGAAAGATTGTCATGGTAAATTATATAACTGAACTCAGGGAAAAATTTGGGGTTTCCTGGACCACAATAGGCAGGAATTGCCTTCACCCTGTGGTTGACCTGGAATAAAATATCAATTACCAAGTGCAACGTTGGCATGTACGACGTCCACATTGTATGTTGCACATGGCTGTGCCATGGTCACGCTCACGAGCTCTTTGGTTCATAAATGGGAAGCTTGTTAGTACAGCACATTCTGCAGCAAGATATAAGACCTCCAGGAGGGACAGTCTTGTCTCACAAAACAAACATGATTAGTAAACGGCACCGGTGAGATGAACAGTCAGCAGTCGAGCAGATGTCGCTATAAATTCCAAGCCTCTCAGATGCCACCTGCACTTGGGATTTGGTAGAAGGGCCTGGAATATAAATGCATTTTCTCTGTGAACTGACTTCTGGAAATTAAGGAAATTACTTAGTAAATATTTTTTAATGGGGTTGTCCGACACGCAAAGATTTTGTTATCTAGGGATAGATGGTTTTAAAACAATAAATAGAGACATACTCCCTTTTTCTGCACCCCCTCAGCTCCATCACAGGCTGCTCCGCAGGTCTGGGCTGGCTTTGGAAGCTTTGTCTGATTTGTTTAGAACTCAGCAGGACTCTTGCCGTTCAGATGACAAGAAGAGCATGTCAACGAGTGTTTCTCCGATGATGCGCTCTTCAAGTCAGCTGACCGCTGCAGCCAATCACAGTTTGCGGAGGTCATGGTGGTTTCCGAACAGAGCAAAGTTTCCAAAGATGATGTAGACCTGCGGGCAGCCTGTGCTGGATCAGCAGGGGTGCAGAATGATGGGTATGTCTCTATTAATTGTTTAAAACCATCCTTGTCCAGAAAAACTGTATTTTAGGGAAAACCTATTTTATTATCTAAAACTTAATCTAAAATAAGTAAACTCTTGCTATCTTGTAGAAGATCATTGTTATTTCACTGTAGTTTCTACTAATAAATTTACTATAAATAATCCTACAGTCCGTTTATACTGAAAGCGCACATATCCTTTCACATCAATCCTGTATAAAGCATGGTCTTGCTTTCCGCATCCTCACACAACAAGCTAAAGCTGCTTTTGGTGCACATACCAGTCTAACATCTCATGCTGTGTATCTCTTTCATTAGCAGATGGTTTCTCTTCCTCAGCATTCTGCCAGTAATATAGATGCTAGAACTTGCTTTCCCTCATTTCCCAGAATGCATTGATCCTGCCATTGTCAAACGACTTGCTGGAACTTAAAGCCTGCTTGTCTCTTGTGCATGTATACAGTCTGATAGACAGGAGAGCAGGAGCAGAGACACAAAGACCAGGCATCCCCTCTTCCTGTAATCAAGCTCTGCATCTCTGCAACTATGCATGGATTAAACTTAACAACAGGCAGTAAATAGGAAGTTACACAGAAGGGAGACACTGAGTGGCCGGCACTTTGGTGTGATTTTTTTTAGAGGGAAGGACAACATAAATTTTAAATTAAATCATTTGCAGACTGTCCATTTATCACATACAGGGGCTATTAAAAGGATCACAGTGACAAGGCAACAAAAAGTAAACCCTTGTGTCAGTCATCATAACCCCTCCGCCCCAGAAGTGGCAGAACACAGTGTATGAGTCTTAATAGTAGTTTTACTATTAGCGCTGGATTTCAACATATTAGTAGGGGAAAAAGTCCGTATAATATGGAACCTTTCTCCTTATGCTGAATTGATGCATTCTTTTCAGACCACACATTTCTTTTCCTTAGTTGCTTTACTGGAACAATACATGGAGAAAATGCTCAGGCCTATGAACCATAAAGACAACCCATGCAGCTACTACGGAGTCCCTGGAAAGAGGGATCGAGTCCAGGTTGCATCTGCACTCCACAGGCCTTATAAAGGATACCAAATGAGATCCAAAAGAGAGTGCAAAGGAGATGGGTACAAAAAATGAGGGTAAAATGATTGGTTCGGTTAGGTGGGTCTTCAGCCGAACACCATCTGTGGCATATTTCATCTTAATGTGTGTTCACCTGGGATCCATTTCCAATCCAAAAAAATCTGGATATTTTTGGTGAACGGAGCCAAGTGAACCAGATCATCAAAAAGAGCAGGAGCCACCATAACTAATTTTCAGACACATGTTTCAGGGTGCTTACCCCCTCCTAAGTGCAAAATAAGACATCTGATTTGGCTGCGTAAGAGGACTCTGACTGAGGTTTAAGGAGTGTCATCTCCCCTTTTGGAGAGTGACATGCCTGACATGCCAGTGTAAGGAGACTTATAGGCCATGCAATGCTACTCTGTGAAATTAAATATGCAAATTGCCTATTCAGAGAAGCACTAAAGTTCTAGTCCTCTTTCGCTCTAAAGAGGAACTTTGCATATTTCATTTCCCAGAGGAGAATTGCATGGCCTATAAGTCTCCTTACACTGCAATGTCAGACATGTCACTCTCCACAAGGAAAGATGTTACCCCTTACACCCAAGGATAGTGCTGAAATAATACATACAACCTGTAGAAAGGCGTGGCATTTCTAATCTTATACAAGCATGTAAAGAGGACCTGTCCTGAATCATCTTTTTTAGTATATATTTACAGCCCTCAAAATACCAAATCTGGAGCATCTTAATTTCTCATTCTGCCCTGTGCTGTTCCCTAGAAGAACATGACATATTCTGTAGGTAGAGCATTTTTAAGCATCACTTGGAGAACACGGACATTTTCTATTTTTTTATATTGCTCCAAAGAAAATTGCAAAATGATTCTTCAGACCTAACATCGTGCATCCTGAACTTCTTGCCACTGTGTACTATGGTGATTAACTGTACTCCTTTTTCTGCATGATTTGTTTGTTTTTTATATTCTCTGTCCATATGGCTTGTTAGCCCTGAATTACTGGTAAGGTTGAACTATAATTGTTGGGTGAATTAGATTGTGAGCTTCTATGGCACACAGAGGAGTCGATTGTAATGATACATATGATGTTTTGCCAATAATACATAGAAAAAAATCTGAAAAAACAGAACATTAATAATTTATGTGCCATATGCAAATTAGTAAACACCACAGAAAAAAAACAGTGAAAAATTCCAAATGTAGAGAAATATGTATATCGCAAAAATGTTTTATTAATTTCAAAAACAGATCATTTGACAGACATGCAGGCTAAAAAGTGCATGGCAGAAACCGCATAAGCCAAGGCGGAAACAACATTGTGGGACTCCTGAAAAGTAGCCAATGGACACATAGATATTTAAATCAGTATAACCAAGAATTCCATGTGGAGTATATAACAATCCAAATGAAGTGAAGTCACTAACAAATCATTAACTATAAATACTTCACATAGATCGGTCACATGAAGGGTTAATCACACATGTAATGTAACCAAAGGAAACGTTAAATACATACCGGGTACTACGCTGTCTCCCGCCCACCCCGACGTGCGTTTCAGAGATTTTCCTTCCTCAGGGATTTTCGCGCCCCCTAAAAAAAGTTTGTAATATACATATTTCTCTCTATTTGGACTTTTTCACAGTTTTTTTCCTGTGGTGTTTTCTGTTAGATATACAGTGTGTCCTGCACTGTCCTGTTATATAGACCAGTGGAATTGCATTAATAGGTCTCTGTTATTTCTGATTGGTATTATGATACTTTATTAGGATTATGCTATATCGTACTGGTCTTAGGTATTTCTTGTTGCCATATGCAAATTAGTGCCTAAGTGTCAACTGGGCGTTTCTCTTTTAGCCAAATGTCCTAACTTTGCTGCTCTAAACCCTCCTAAGCTCTACCCCATTGGAATGAATTGATTTTGTACCATGCATTTGGGTGAAAGGTAACTTCATACAGGAGCTTTTTAAAGGGTGTATAGTGGGTGCCGGTGACAGAGATAATTTTGCTCATTTCAGTATAAATTACATTTCACATCTTTTACAAGGAGTAAGTGGCAATTTTATTGTCATGTTCCTGGTGGTCTAGAGCCATGTAGTAGCTAATTCATAATATATCTGCCAGAGGAACATTTTATGGTGCAAAGCTTTATTTTATATCTTAGAAACTAATAGAGGTTTAGTGGATAAAACTCATGGGCAGCCCAGTGGCTCAGTGGTTAGCACTGTAGACTTGCAACTCTGGAGTCCTTGGTTCAAATCCCACCAAGGACATCTGTAAGGAGTATGTATGTATCTTTCTCGAGGACATGGGAAACCGTGAGAACTTGGACAGACGGCAATCGCAGAAGCAGTAGAGCAGACGAAGTGGAATTCAGCAGAGATGATAGGAAGCAAGCCCAATAAACACAGACGATGGCGCACACAAAACATAGGACTGCGGAGTCTCAATCCCAAGACACAGGTGTGGATCCTAATGGGCTTTAAATAGGTCTAAGGAGATTATGTCATTTATCCTTCCCGGGAAATTTGCAAAACAGAGGGCAGCAAACACAGGGGAAGGAAACGGAGCCTGAGATACCCAGGACAGGTGTATATCACTGGTCCAGTGTCAGACTGAAGAACAATGGACCCACCAGAGAATTTGATTCTGAGGGCCCACCTTTATCCCCCACTCAAGAGGCCCATAACAACTGCAAGGTTTGTACTATAAAATCTCCTGAAGGAGACGGCAGGGCCCACCAGAGGATTCTCCAGTCCAACCCTGGGCTCGATGCACCAACATGATCATGGTCATGGTCAAACAAAAGTGAGCCATTGTGTAGTGACCATTAAATAGGACCCAAAGCTCTCTCATTCAATTTTATGGAAGCGTGCTCACAGTACCATTCACTGCCGCTATACAATGTATGGAGTTGGGTCACTTCTGATGGTGCACAGCTCAGTTTAATGAGCTGTTCAATGGGGGTGTCATGAAACGAACCCCCCCTGACCAGAAGCTGATCACCTATTTTAAGGATAGATCAGCAATATGATAGTCCCTAATAACCTGTTTAATGTTCCAAAATATGCGGTAATTACAGTATAGGGTCAGCATTATACGGTTTAGGACGATGATGATGGAGTTACAAGTGACGGTCTGAGTGTATCTACAATTCTATGTCATATAAATAGTTAGTTTTCGTACTATTTATTGTGTCATTGGTAATTCAGGGAAATCTGAGGATTTTTTGGGGGGCGGGGATAAATACTTTTGCAATCCCTTGTATGTGCATAGCTAATTTAGATATTTAAATGGAAACTAAGACATGTAGGTTCAGAATGATTTAGATGAGGTTTTAATCATATTTCTGACAAAGAGAAATCACTCACAGTCTTACATAACACCAGAGAAAGTTACAGGACCCAGGGAATCCGAAAGCCCGGAGATATGGAATCTTCTCAGCAGGTGCGGAAATAAAGTTCAGCATTAAATCCGTTCTCGTCACCTGCATTGATGTCTGTGTTTGCTGCAGGGAGGACAGATGTTCGTCTGTAAAGATCTACCATCACAGCCGCCTCGTACACACTGATCATCAATGGCTTCAGTCTTCAAAAAAGTCTACAAATGGGAAGTCGGCAAAGCAGAAGCGTATTCTGGCATCTCCTCCTCGCAGTTGCTGGTTTTTTCCTTTCTTGACAGGATGCTGATGTGTTTTTTCTTGTATTTTAAACATTTTTTTTGTTACAAAAAGTCTATTATTTCACTATAGGCAAGATTTCATTTACAAGGATTTCTCCGGAGCGGATGTTTATTTTTTACCTTGTACTTACTTATCTTTAACTTTCACAGTAAAAATACATTTATATATTATTCATGCTGATATTTGTGCATTTAGTTCCTTAAAGGGAATCCGTCATCAGGTTTTTGCTATTTAATATGGGAGCAGCATGATATAAGGAAGGTGAGCCTGATACCAGGGATCTGTCACTTATTAGGCTTTGTGTTGTAGTTTCAATACAATCAGTGTTTTATCTGCAAGAGATTATCACTAGAGGACTAGGTCTCACATGCAGACAGGTCAGGCTAGCCTGTGTATCTCAGCCCCCACCATTGAGTGGCAGCTTGCTGACAGTGTACACAGGCATCTGTCAATCAGAGGTGTGGGCGGGGTTATACAATGCTCAGCATCCTGACCACTGCTGCATCTACAGCAGATAAAACAGGGATGCTATCAAACCTGCACCAAGCAGTCCAGTAAGTGACACATCACTGGAATCATGTTCCCTGTATTATGCTGCTCCGAGATTACATAGCAAAGCCTAGCAAAACCTGTTGACAGATTCTGTTTAAAGGTCTTTTCCAGGTTACAAGAGTTTCTGCATATTGCTGAATCCTAACAGTGTGCCTCCGTTTCTGTTAATTCTCTCAATATAACACTGACTGAAATAGGATAAAAAGCTAACCAGCTCATGACTACAAGTATGCAGACTGCATATGACTGAGCAGTCCAGCAAGCAAACAGCAGAATCCAGACAGTGAGCATATTGCACACTATTAGGATTCAGCAAGTAGAGATTACATACAGTGCCTTGCGAAAGTATTTGGCCCCCTTGAACTTTTCAACCTTTTCCCACATATTATGCTTCAAACATAAAGATACTGTCATGTCGGACTCTATTCACACCACAGCGTCCGGCAGGCAGAGGTAGTTCCACCTCCGTCCACTATAGCCTCAGTGGCGCCGGCTTGATTTTCTCAGGCTATCGGGGGTTAATCTAGCTGGAGATCAGGTTGGATGTGTTGGTCACGCCCACGGTCTTTAAATAGTCGTGCTGGCCTATGGGCGTCGCCGATTATAGCTTGTGTTTCATACCAAGTGGTTCCGGTCTGGAGTGGAGGTGTTGGAGAGAGAGAGTTTCGTATCTGGTGGCGTATGATCCGTTGTTACCTTTTCACCTTCCCATATTTGTGTTTTGTTGTGCCCTGTTCACATTACTGTATAGTCCTGTGTGTATGCATCGCGGTGCAGTTTAAGTTCTCCCTGTCTGTCATTATTGTGTGGGGCTTTGGTGGTTTGTCTCCTCACTGGGTGGAGGGTTAAGTGCAGGGCTGAGCAGGAGACAAGGAAAGGTTGGAGGCTCAGGCATTTGCACCATCAGCAAAAACCCTGGGTTGAGGGTCAGACAGGGTTTCCCCTAGTTAAAGGGACACCACAGGGGCCCCGGGTGTTTCAGCCTTAGTTGACCTAAGCCCCGGGTGACAGATACCAAATGTAAATTTTTGATGAAGAATCAACAAGAAGTGGGACACAATTGTGAAGTTGAATGAAATTTATTGGTTATTTTAAATTTTTGTGGAAATTCAAAAGCTGAAAAGTGGGGCGTGCAATATTATTCAGCCCCTTTAACTTTAATACTTTGTTGCGCCACCTTTTGCTGCGATTACAGCTGCAAGTCGCTTGGGGTATGTCTCTATCAGTTTTGTACATCAAGAGACTGAAATTCTTGCCCATTCTTCCTTGGCAAACCGAACTCAGTGAGGTTGGATGGAGATCGTTTGTGAACAGCAGTTTTCGGCTCTTTCCACAGATTCTCGATTGGATTCAGGTCTGGACTGTGACTTGGCCATTCTAACACCAGTATACTTTTATTTGTGAACCATTCCATTGTCGATTTAGCTTCATGTTTGGGATCATTGTCTTGTTGGAAGACAAATCTCCGTCCCAGTCTCAGGTCTTTTGCAGGTTTTCTTCAAGAATGGTCCTGTATTTGGCTCCATCCATCTTCCCATCAATTGTAACCATCTTCCCTGTCCCTGCTGAAGAAAAGCAGGCCCAAACCATGAGGCTTCCACCACCATGTTTGACAGTGGGGATGGTGTGTTCAGGGTGATGAGCTTTGTTGCCTTTACGACAAACATATCATTTGGCATCGTTGTCAAAAAGTTCAATTTTTGGTTTCATCTGACCAGAGCACCTTCTTCCACGTTTGGTGTGTCTCCCAGGTGGCTTGTTGCAAATTTTAAATGACACTTTTTATGAATATCTTTGAGAAATGGCTTTCATCTTGCCACTCTTCCATAAAGGCCAGATTTGTGCAGTGTACGACTGATTGTTGTCCTATGGACAGACTGTCCCACCTCAGCTATAGATCTCTGCAGTTCATACAGAGTGATCATGGGCCTCTTGGCTGCATTTCTGATCAGACTTCTTCTTGGTTGAGATGAAAGTTTAGAGGGACGGCCGGGTCTTGGTAGATTTGCAGTGGTATGATACTCCTTCCATTTCAATATGATCGCTTGCACAGTGCTCCTTGGGATGTTTAAAGTTTTGGAAATCATTTTGTATCCAAATCCGGCTTTAAACTTCTACACAACAGTATCACGGACCAGCCTGTTGTGTTCCTTGGTCTTCATGATGCTCTCTGTGCTTCAAACAGAACCCTGAGACTATCACAGAGCAGGTGCATTTATACGGAGACTTGATTACACACAGGTGGATTATATTTATCATCATATTCATTAGTCATTTAGAACAACATTGGATCATTCAGAGATCCACAATGAACTTCTGGAGTGAGTTTGCTGCACTGAAAGTAAAGGGGCCGAATAATATTGCACGCCCCACTTTTCAGTTTTTGAATTTCCACAAAAATTTAAAATAACCAATAAGTTTCGTTCAACTTCACAATTGTGTCCCACTTGTTGTTGATTCTTCACCAAAAATTTACATTTGGTATCTTTATGTTTGAAGCATGATATGTGGGAAAAGGTTGAAAAGTTCCAGGGGGCCGAATGCTTTCGCAATGCACTGTAGAGTCACTGCACTAATGTAACCTGACCCAGAAACACCTTTTAAAGCGGTTGTCCATTTTTTAAACTTTAATAGTATAAGAACTCGATCTTCTTTGGGTGCTTTCACACTGTCGACAAGGCCATAGACTATAATGGGACTGACAGACTGAACGTGCGCTCTGACTTATATCATTTTCGTCTGTGTATGCCTACTGGAGGCGGACATCCAGATGTAGTCTACTGAGTCTGAGTGTCCGCCTCTAGTAGGGGTACACGCCTGCAAATGATGAACGTCGACACCATTGTAGTCTATGGTCCAGTCGACAGATATGTCCAAATCTCGTTTTGCAGGGGGTTGCTCAGTTGACTAGACGAGTGGTGATTAGATGCTTTGCTAACGACATGCTCTTCTAATCACCTGACCACTGTAGCCAATCACAGACTGCAGCAGTCCTGGAAAATTCCGAACCGAACACACATGGCTTTTGTAACTGGCGCAGACCTCTGGAGCAGTTTGCAATGGATCTGCTAGGGTGCTGAAGGGAATGTTCATTATTTTAAAACCATTCATGCCTAAAATAATATATTCAACATTTTATAGTTTAAAAGCGACAACCCTTTTTAAAGGGTTTTCCTATAAACAAAACATATGACCTTCCAATAAGAAAGGTCAAAAGTGGAGGGGTCCAGCTACTGGCATCCCACTAATTACAACAACGAGGGTTGTCGAGTGGAGCACGTGCACATCCGTCCATTGCTTGCCAGGAGTGACTGGAGGAAATAAAGTGCAGATATCAATTTGTGGATGATCTAAAAGAAAAAGCTGCTTCAGCTCTGTGATTTCAAATTCATTAGTTCTTTATTTCTGCATTTTTAAAAGCATTATACAAGGACCTGAATTATACTTTTAAAAATGCAAAAATAAGAAAATAAGACAGTTTAATTGAGGTACAGGACGGGCTTATTATTTAAAGTATTCACAAGCTCAATACATGGGCGAGTATTGATGATAAGAAATTTTTCTGAACCATGAACAATTCTTCTGATTCTGTTTGGACACACCGGTTCATGCCATGGTTTTCCTTGTTCTTTTTAGAATGTGCATATTATAGATTCAGACTGAAGGCGGCGATACACCGAAGGAGTACAAACAAGTGTGAAATAAACCAGAATGTCGTAAACCTTAGATTCCTCAAAGTACCCCCCTTGTACTCTGATGCCCGCTTTACACACTCTTGCCAATGTCTTCAGTAGCATCATCAGGTGGTCACCTGGAATGGCATCCAATGAGTAGATATGCCTAGTCAAGAGTTCATTTGTGGAATCACCCACCTTTAAAAAGAGCTTGTGACCATCAGCCGTGTTTTTGAGGGGCATAAGTGGCACACAATGGTATTCAGTGCTGAGTCCTATTCCACAACATTTCTAAGTAAGAATATGGCAACAATCACTCACCTAAGCAAAGAGAAATGTCATTCCTTCATTACTTTAAGGCAAAAAAAATCAGTCTAAGCAGAAATTTGCTAGAACCTTGAAGGTATCCTCAAGTGCAAATATGAAATCCAATTGTAGAATAGGGTGCAGCACTGTATGGAACTGTTTACCAAAACTGCCTCTACATAACATGTCTGATGGTTACAAACACTTTCTGAAGGCCAGTGATTCCACAAATGAACTCTTGGTGAGACATACCTGTTCATTGGAAGCTATTCCAAGTGATGAAATAATGAAGCTGCTTGAGAGAATACTAAGCGGGTATAACGCTGTCATCAGAGTACAAGAAGTCTAAATAGTAATGTCTCTACTTGTGGAGTGTGACCTGCTTAACATGCCACTGTAAGGAGACTTATAGGTGATGCAATGCTCCTCTGAGAAATTAATTATGCAAATTGTATCTTCAGAGAAGAAAAGGGCTTCCGATTGGAAATAGCAATCCTAAAAGTCAAATCAGATCTCATGCTTTGCACTGGGGGGGGGGAAACACTCCAAAACTCATTTCCAAAGTAATGTGGAAAGGCTCGTTAAAGGGTCTATACTGACTTTTACGATTGCTACTTCCATTAGGTGGCACTTCAGTTTAAGCACTCTTTCTGGCTGAAGAGGCAATTTTCAGAGTTATTCTTGTTTTTTTCTCATGTTACTTTACTCCTTGACTCCATATGTGTCCTTTTGTGGTTTTGATGCCTTCAGTCTCAATCTACAATGTTCACAATCCAAGAAAAACTATTGCATGAGCAGGTGTATCAAAACTTTGGCTGGCACTGTACTTGACATGTCGGTATATAGATGCCTCCTGTCATGGCAAATCTACTATATAATCGTCTAATTCTGTCTGTCTGTCTGTAACGGAAATCCCGCGTCGCTGATTGGTCGCGCCCGGCCAGCCGCGACCAATCAGCGACTGGCGCAGTCCGACCGCGATTTGACGCGGCATTCGAACAACGCAAGCCACCGCTACCGTCGGGAGATCAGCGGCGCTAGCCGCTGATCTCCCGACAGTGGTCAGCGGCGACGCAGCCGTGAGATGAACAGCGCAGAGCTCAATGTGTGGATGGTACCCAGGGTCCAGAGGAGAGGAGACTCTCCTCCAGGCCCTGGGTACCATAAACCTGTAAAATAATAGAATTAAAATAAAAAATAGAGATATACTCACCTTCCGATGGCCCCAGGACTCTTTCCCTCCTCTCACCACGCGCCCGGCATCTTCCGGTTCCAGTAATGCTTTGTGGAAAAAACCGCTGGTGACATCGCGCTCTTGCGAGAGTGACGTCATTTCCGGTCTTTCGTGCTAAGCATTACTGGGACCGGAAGATGCCGGGAGCGTGGAGAGGAGATTGGGGGCCATCGGAAGATGAGTATAACCCCCGCTGGCCATATTCTAGAATACCCGATGTGTTAGAATCAGGCCACCATCTAGCTGGTAATAATTGTGTATGATAATGTCGGAGACAGGACAATCGAATAATGAATAGAATAGATCTATTGCTTGACTTTGATTGTACAAGATTAGAAATGAGGAGAGGAGAGTTGTACAAGTCAAATAGGTAAAATTGCTGAGAATGGCAGAATATGGACCATTACCCTGTGTCCTAATGTCTTACTGCTGCATAATACCAAGGTTCATGGTTCTTGTAAAGGTGACATCTGATCTATTCCATGCAAGATGCTTCCAGCAAAACATTTCTGTAAGAAAAGGAAAATGAGAAATTTGTATCTTGCAATGTGTTTCCATCCTCTGAACAGAAAATTATTTCCGGATTTACAATAAGGCAGGAACAAAAGGGGGTATTGACAAGAGGAAAACATTACTAGTCGGGGAAGCTGGAGGCTGCACAACATCAAAGTGCTCGAGAACTCTCTACGCCCAACAGCAAAAAAGACATCAAATGCTACTTTATCATAAAACGAACAGAAGTCATGCCATTCCGAAAGCAAGAAGCCATGAATTTGGTGTGTGTGAAGTTTTCGACTATTTGTAAGTTGGATGGCTGCCATGTTGTTGGAGTACAGATTAAATGTCAGGCTGTGACACCTACAGACATGGAGATTTTGGCAGCTTTATTAAATGAAGAAGACAAAAAAAAAACATGTCTGTGGTTATGATGAGCAGAAAAAAATTCTTGGCCTCGACTTCTTTTGAGTCTTGTGTTTCTTAAGTCCCAGAGTTTGATCAGAGTGTGGTCATCTGATTTTCTGTGATGAGAAGAAGATGGAGGAAAAAAAAAATCTCCATATTCTCCATTCTGTCAGCGAGTGAAAATGTCATCCGAGTGCAGCCCGATGTTTTCCACATACTCATTGAGTTGCATGGCTGACTGCGATACAAAAATTGCGTGCAAGTCTTTTATGCTGTGATTTTTTTTAGTAGGACAGACTCTGAGGAAAAAATGAGACGTGCACGGCCCTAAAGAATAACACTGGTCTGAGTCTGATCCAATGTTTTGTCGTATCACAGTTGGATCGATAATACAGTTCTCTGCACCAGCCCTTAGACTGATACCACATGTCAAAATTTTCACATCCAATTTACAAAATTTTATTTATATAGCACCAACATATTCCGCAGCACTTTACAATTATGCTTGGAATCAGCACTTTACAATTAGAAGGGTACACAGAATGCCTCTGTGTCTCCTTACTCTGACTCAACTGTCTCCTAGGCATATTAAAGTGGTTATTTGGGGTCAGGGCACACAGACTTGTGAATCTTCACTCCGCGGCCAATGAGCACTGCAAGGATTTTCGGATGCCAGAAGCAGGCGATCCTGTGACTGAAAGTATGCAACTTGTATACTATGAGCCACATTCCAATTTGACAAGTTCGTTTTTGATCAATGCAATTACATTGAGTGAGGTCACGCATGTTTAGTCGGCATGTATGCAAATTGCATACCTGGGATTTGTACCTGACGCTCCTGGTGCTGGCACCGGAAAATTCTCACAGTAGACGTGTACCCTAAGGCTGAACAACCCCTTTAAGTTTGGGTCAGGAGACCTGCAGCAAGTTCAGAAATCACGATCTGTACATGGACAGAGACTCTGAAGTCGGCCTTGAACTCAACCACCATGGATAACTATTATTAGAGAGCAACCAACAGCTCTTCTAGGCTTAAGTTGGCCTAATTCCTAGGCCCTACAAAGAGTTCCAAGACCCCAGATAGTCATAAGAAACAGGGGTCCTATAGGGAATTAACATTTTTTTTTTTAGTTATAACTGGAACCAACAATATTCTGATATTTTGTCCATATACTTGGACCCACTGCCGTATCTAGAACAACAGTGGGGAAAATAAGTATTTGATACACTGTCGAATTTGCATGGGAGAAAGTCATGTGGTCAGATGAGACCAAAATAGAACTTTTGGTATCAACTCCACTTGCCATGTTTGGAGAAAGAAGGATAAGTACAACCCCAAGAACACTGTCCCAGCCATGAAACATGGTGGGGGAAACATCATACTTTGAGGTTGCTTTTCTGCAAAGAGGACAGGATGAATGCACCATAATGAAGGGAGGATGGATGGGGTCATGTATTGTGAGATTTTGGCAAACAACCTACTTCCCTCAGTAAGGGCATTGAAGATGGGTTGGGGCTGGATGTTCCAACATGACAATGACCAACAGCCAGGGCAACTAAGGAGTGGCTCCAAAGGAAGCATTTCAATTTCCTGGAGTGGCCTAGCCAGTCCAGACCTGAACCCAATAGAAAATCTTTGGAAGGAGCTGAAACTCAATGTTGCCCAGCGACAGCCCCGGTACCTGAAAGATCTGGAGAACTGTATGAAGGAGGGGGCCAAATTCCATGCTACGTTGTGTGCAAACTTGACCAAGAACTACAGGAAACGTCTGACCTCTGTAACTGCAGAGAAAGGTTTCTGTGCCAAATATTAAGTTCTGTTTTTCTATTGTATCAAACACTTATTTCATGCAATAAAATGCAATTAATTATGTAAAAAATCATACAATGTGATTTTCTGTTTTTTATTTTTAGAGTGTGTCTCTCACAGGTGAAGTGTACCTGCCATAAAAATTACAGACCTCTCCATTCTTTTTAAGTGGGAAAACTTGCAAAATCGTCAGTGTATCAAATGCTTATTTTCCCCACTGTATATAACATTCATACGGTGCTTTTTTCTTTAAACTCCAGTACTGTGATCGTGTCATAGGAAATGTCAGCTAATAGCTCCCATTCTCTCACTTAAAACGCTGCAGTAAGGAAGCATTTATTCAGCTGTAATTGGCTTTTCGCCGCAGTTTGACACAGCTGTTTCAGATGTATCATGGAAATAGTCACCATGACTCATAACAGTGTCTCTGGCAGGCATGCGTTCCTCGCTGGTGCCGGCAGAGCCGATCACACGCGGCCGCCAGTCAGTACGTTTTATGCCAGGTTTGATTCTAATTGCGCCCGATCTCTAAGTGCTTGTAACACGGTTTTGGATCACCACGTACTTATAATGACACCTCACCGGGAATAGTGGCTTTTAATTAATTTTTAATACAATACTGTTGTTACTTCTCTGGGGAATATGTCTCATACCCCTTAATAGTCTGCAACGGCTGAAACTGTAATTTAAACAGTCATTACAAATGGTTTATGCGTCTACAGATGTAGAAAATGTGTCGTCAAATGTAGCAGAACTTAATTTGTTCGCTTTTGCCAGACTTATTTTTTCCCTATTTTTTTTTTAAAGGGGTTGCCCAGCAGTGAAAAAAAGTCTGCTTTCAGAAACAGCGCCACCCCTGCCAATGAGTTGTCGGTGGTATTGTAACTTGGCTCAATTCACTTCAGTGGAGCTGAGTTGCGATACCAGCACAAGCCATGGTCAGGGATTGTGCTATTTCTTAACGAAAGCATCCACGTTTTTCTAATCCTGGACACTCCCTTTTTGGCGTCATGACATCACAATAAATAAATCCTTAGAAGGCAAGAATAAATTAGGTACTGTCACATTTATGCCACTAAAACAGTATCTTGGTGTTTTCCACGTTATCATGCCAACTAGCAAAATGCAGATTTACCTTTCCTGATATTTCCTCCTGGCTCAAAATATTGCAAAATAGGTAACATGAGATAAGCAACTATAAAAAAATTTAAAAAAAAACAAAACTTTTTTTTGTGATACACTGTCGGGAGATGTTTATGCTTTACGTATCTGGAAACAACAGTTCTGATGTGAATTAACCATAATGAAAAATATTTGAGGGTGGAGAACTAAACAGAGAACTATCCAAATTCCTTGCTGTTCGTTGTCCGCGGCCAAGTGGACTTTTTTATTCGTATGGGCAAAATATCATCATGGCAAAATAAGTGCAGCCTACAGTCCGCAAAGTTTCACTTCATTCTGGAACCTTTTTCAAACCTCCTCTCCAGCCAGTACAATGAAAGGAAATTCACCATGTAACCTTGCTACGACAGCAGACTACTCGCGCCGGCATACCCACTACTGGGTGCTATAGCTTTAACCCATAAGTCCCAGAACAAAGGAAAATCTTGTCTGATAACAATAGCATGCAACAAGTCCTTGACCATTCCCACTTTGTGGGACATGAAAGCACCATCTGTGCCAAGGGCGTACATATCATTGGTGGTCTGTGCGCAGACCGATAAGCCCCATGGGATAGTTCTTGGTGTCTCCATGTGTAAGGGTGTGACAGGAGCTGTCCTATGAGCGTCTCCAGGAATTGTATGAGAATACATGTTGCAATATGATTTTATTGTATTGTATTTTATTGTATGAGTAATGTAAAACGTGAAACTTTATTGAATCTTATAGGTACTAATATGTGTAGTAAAAGTATTGTGAATGTGTAGTGCCGCTTCCCTGTATGATATCTCACTCCCCAGTCACGGACACTGACTCACTCACCGCTACAGCCCCGCACTACCTCCTCCTACTCCTGCTGCTGCTGCCTGGTGTCTGCGTAAGGCTTGCAGATCCCCTGCTATTGTGCTTAGGATGCACATGGTCCCAACCTCTTAAAGGGACAGCACACACCATCCTAAAGTGTCCCAAGCCAATGGCTGGGAGAACCTTTTTATTTGCTAGTCATCAGGTCCCAGTGCACGTATCCACATATACCAGCCTATCTATCAGCCATGCTTGCCTGCCTATCAGCCGTTCCAGCCTGTCTATTTTCTGTGTGCGCCTGCCTATCTGCCATGCCCACCTGCCTGTCTACCAGCTGTGACTGCCTGCCTGTCCATCAGCCATGCCCGCCTGCACCTATCTACCAATACACCAATCTTGCCCACCAGTACCTGCCTGCCTGTGTGTCTGTCATGCAGGTCACTATACAAGCCGTGCTGTTGTGAGTTCATTTTTCCCTTCACCATTGAGGTCTGATGAACTCCCTCCTCTAGTGAAAGAAGGTAGTGAGACTGATTACCAAACACCTGGGCAGCTGGATGATGACTGGGTGGCTGGAATTGAGGACTGGATATAAGGCTGCTGACGCCCTTCTTCCTGGCTGGTGATTTTCCTGCTGGATTCTTGGAGACCAGTCTGATTCCTGCATCTCAAAGCTAAGTTTTTCTGCTCTGCTTTGTACACTTCAGTTTTGTTTTTGTTTTGCCGTGTTTTTTGGGAGTTCTGCCATTCCCGGCCGGGGGTGAGCTGGATTCCATTTTTGTCTCTGATCTGTTGATATTTTGCTCTGTCTTCAGAATATACCTGAGTGCTGATATAGTCTTTTGAAGCCTAGCGACTTCAGGGACTGTTTTTCCTATCAGTCGGTTGGCTCATTTTGATAGGGTTTTTGCGGATGGCAGACAGCAGCTTTCCTATCCTGTCCTATGTAGTTAGCTTGGGCCCCATCATTTGCTCAACCTATCTCTCTATCTGTGTTGGTGTTTTCGTCTTGCTTCACCGTCATTATATGTTGGGGGCTGCCTATTGCTTTGGGGTCTGCTCTAGGGCAGTTTAGTTTTTCCCCTTTCTGTCTTTAGGCTATATAGTTCTCCGGCTGTGATCGAGGGGTCTAGGGCACCGTAGGAACCCCCCACGGCTACTGCTAGTTGTGGATAGGTTCAGGGGTCTGCTATCCGATAGCTGCCAACCTCTCTGGTTTTTCTGGAATTAGCTGGTATTTTGTTTTTTCCTCCTTCGGTGACTCATCATAACACCGTGCCAGCTAGTACTTGCCCAGTCTACCTTTCCTGGCCGTTCCTTCCTCCTGTCCCTTGGGTGCAGCTCCCATGCACCCGAGGTCAGTCCAGGAGTAGCACCTGGTTCCGCCTTCCTTATCCCTCCATGAATCGTGGCATCGTTAGCCACCATGCACCCGAGGTCAGACTTGAGCCACCTAGTCATGCCCCTCCAGGGTCTCCTCGGATCACCTCACAGTGGTTCAACCACCCAGTCAGTTACAGAATGCATAATGTATTTTATGTAAAACATTTAGGGATAGGCTTAGGATAGCATAAGGTATATCATAGGATATTGGGATTAAGGTAGAGAGGGAAAAGTGCAGTTGTGGGCACATTAGATATAGGAAGTAGGAAGTAAGTTGCACAGGTTTAGGAACAGTTAAAAAGTTGGAACCTGCCCAGGCAAGAGGGGGGGCAGGGTTAGAAAAAAGGAGAGCATTCCTTATTAAAGTTAGATAAGATTAGCTAATATAAGAGATAGCAGAAATTCAAGAGGGCTGGAGGGTACAAACGGTTACAGATTGATAGACAGCATGAGAATGGCTGCGACCAACTTCAGTTGATCTTCCCAGGACATCCGGGACCTACAGCCCGAATTAGGCATGGAGAAGTATGCCTTAATCTCTTGCCACAAGGGAAAGCTGGATGGGGAATCACTTACAGGAGTCAAATGAGACTTGTGGGAGCTGCAAAGCTGGA
This sequence comes from Dendrobates tinctorius, assembly GCF_039654945.1. NCBI lineage: Eukaryota > Metazoa > Chordata > Amphibia > Anura > Dendrobatidae > Dendrobates > Dendrobates tinctorius. The sequence continues at coordinate 6,860,591 of NW_027361784.1, forward strand.
CAGAGTATCCCAGGGTCCAGAGATATCAGAAAGGAAAGGGATAGCTCAAGCTGAAGGGACCGTAACTACAACAATGTATTGTGCTGTAGCAACAATTGAACTTGGATTGCCCAGTAAGGTTAAACTGTTTGAAAAAAATGGGTGTCCCCTATTGAATGTACAGCTGTTCCTGGATCCGGGGTTGTGGAGACAGTGGAGGAGTGTTGCCAAAATGTGAGTGTTATACAGTACACACACAGCACAAGTAAAGTGGGATGCTATGTACTTGTGGGGTATCAGAGTATGGGAACACAGCAGCCTATTGCCCTTGATTACGACCCTGTGCACCTTACATATGAATACACCATATCCACACCCCCTTTCCAGGGACCAGAACATGCGGCCCTCACCTGGGTCAACAAACTCCCTGAGACCAGTCACTTTGACACTGTTCAGTCACCTGGCATTCCTGAGGCCCCTCGCCAGGATGAGGAATAGCACTTCAGGCATGGTTGGTGAAGTCGGAGCTGTGCAGGCCGATGCTGCAGTAAATTGATTCTGGACTTGGTCAGTTCCACCATCTCTCTGTACCAAGATGCTATGTGAACCTCGCACCTGGCATTCTGGACCCCAGTTCTCCTCCACACAACTCCACTATAGAGATGGTTCCCAGCTCTCAGCACTCTTCAAGCTGCCCCAGTGATGCCATGACACCACAGCAGTGTCACCTTCCAACAGTTGCTTCCAAACTGTGTTTGCAAAGCTGTAGTTGCCTTTACCCAGAACATTCAGTCTTTACACTTTAATTACCTGTACTCTTTTGGAATTCTATCCCACATCCAAAACACCAATTGTGGGGATTCACGCTCTCAGGTAGTCATTAGGTAGGTGTTCACAAAGACAATGAGGTTTGGTCCAAACATGTGCAGGTGTATTTCTTTCATAAAACTCCAAGGGATTCAAAATTAAAACAGCCTCTTCTGGACACAAAGGTATAACAGCAACTAAACAGTTCATTCAGCAGGCACATATATGACCGTGCGGGCTCACCCAAAGAGATTACAGTCCTTTCTCCTGGAGCAAACTTTATAGACAAAAGAAGTGCAGTATTATTAGTTTTAGTATCCCCTTCAGCCAGAGCTTCAGCAGATTCCAGCACCAAAGAGAAGTGATCATCTCCATGCCCAGTTCACACTGAACTGCAGCTTCCACAATGTCACTCTGCTTCTCCAACACACAGACTGGTCAGCTTTCCTAGCTAACCTTTGCAGTCTCCATTCAGAGAAAGACCATGTTCCATCTATCCCAGCTACAACCCAAATTTTTGCTGGACACTCAACAGCTTCAACACAATTCTCACTGCTCATCAGCTAGCTGTCACGAAGTGACTGTCCTAGAGTGACACGACCCAATGATGGGTCGGTCACCAAACTCCAGAACAAAAAAACACACCAGGGTACATCAGGGGCACAATAACAACGGTGGGCCCTGTGAATAAGGAACGGGGGAATGGACACCTTCTGCACTCACCTAAGGATGTGCCCTGATCTCCCTATCGTCCCTATACAGGTTTTTTCACCTCGTCGCCGAGCAGGATACTTAAACCCTCACTTGCCCTGCTCCTATCCATAAGTGGGAAATTGGCAAGTGAGCACACTGGTCCCACCACTGCACTAAGACAATACAAGGTAAGGTAAGACAGACACCAAAAGGGAATGGGGAACAAAAATACAACACTTAGCTTTCTCTGCTGCAATGCACCGCACAGCAAAGTAAGGCACCAGATAACAGCATTCAGCTGAAGCACCACTGCACCAGAAAGCTCCTGTCTCCACCTCCATTGGTCTTCTAAAGGACCTGTGTAAACAACAGTCAGCTGAAGCATCAGGTGACCTTTTAAGGATGGTGGGAGTGGTCACCACCCACATCAGCAAACCCAGCAGCAATGCAATTATACCAGCAGGCCAGCGGGGGGGGACTGACATTAACCCCCGATGGCCTGAAAGGAAAAGTTTTACTATGAAAAGCCAGATCTGTCACAGATCCAAAAATGGATCGTGACCCTAGCAGACTGACACAAGGTGAACCCCATTTCTTGGTTCTCAGTCAAAGTTAACCAGGTGTCTAATTAAGACCTGCAGTACAAGGATTTAACCAAGTCCTACCTTGTTTTTCTACAATACAATAGATGCCCTACTTGGCTTTGCTACTTATATATACTGTATATTGTGCCCCCTGCACATTACACTTTTATGAGCTTTTATGATACCCTGTCCTAAATCCCTAGACATCAATATGGAGTTGGTCCGTTTGTAGCCATAACAGTTTACACTCTTCTGAGAAGGTTTTCTACAAGATTTTTGGGAATTTTGCCCATTCATCCAGAAGAACATGTCATGTTCTTCCACACCAAACTCACTGAACAGTCATATGGGGAACAGAAAAAGGCAGTCAACATTCTCTTGGCCTTGACCAAATCCAGACTCACCCATTAGACTGCCAGATTTTTATCTAATCTCCACTTCGTGTCTGAGTTGCTGCAGTTCCTCTCACTTTTCAATAACGTCACAAACGGATGATGGAATATTTAGTGGGGAAGACATTTCATGATTTAATGTACTTTTAAGCTGTGGCTGCAATGCGAAAGGAATCACAGAACATACAGCATGTCTTGTATTACGACTATACTTATAAATATGAGTTCTTAACTCACATTTTTGCCAAATGGAGTGTGTCCATCTGCCAACGACAATGGGACCTCATTCACCTGTAATGGACTTATTGTTTTTTTCATGACCTTAAAGCAGGATTACTCTGTGTTCTGGGGTGCAGCTGCCTCTTATCTTGGTTGGGCACCTCTTTCATCTGTCCAAAACTCTGTGTCACCATGTTCTTTTCTTACTAGCTTACTAGCTCCTGTGAAGACGATATCAGACAGGACTCATATAAAGAACGGTTCTGCGGTAGCAACATGATCAAGCACAGTAGTGGCACAAAGCCGTTCCAGATTAAACTGATTGAACCAAGCAAATAAACTCTGGCTTTGTATGAAATATTTTATTACACTTCATTCTTGCTTTCTTTGAAGATGCTGTCCCGTAGGTGTTTGATCTTAGAGGAGTACATTTTACAGGCAGTATAGTAAACTGAAATCTGGATCCAAGAAAAAGCAACTTGAGCTTTAATATAATGGAGTACTTGGGGCATTTATCCAAAATAGTGACAAGAAAAGGCGATGTCAGTTTTGACCAATTAAAGGGAACCTGTCAGCTGCCCTAGCTCCTCTAAACCACCATATTGCAACCTTTTCCTGCATTCTTGCTAGCCCCTTTTGGGATTTATTGATTGCTGAATTAATATAAAATTCACTTTGACTAATGGTTAACTATCAGGTTGGGGTGCAGATTACCCTCATATGGTGTGATGGGACTAGTCATCCTTTTCCTCATTTAAGCATGCTCCTGCTGGTGTGAGCAACATGATTTGCAACATTGATGTTGCCTCCGGCTCATGGCAAATCTCGCACATGCACATGACATACTCATTCCCAGGGAATGCACAGTGCGCTGATGAAGCTAAGGATGATGCAGCTGCAAAATGAACAAGATTTATGCAAACCATACCAGAAATTGGGCTTTCCAGGCCAATTTTGTAGTATTTCTGAGGCACGGATTAAGTGTCCAAATTTGAGCTATTAAAAGTTAGGATTTTTGCATTTTTTTACGTTACTAAATATTTTCATCACAAATCTGAAAAAAAATGGGAAAGTTGAAACAATAAAGGGGTGTTAGAACATTGCAGAACTTAGAGTAACACAAAACTGGGAAAGCCCTTTAAGGATTTACTACTGGGAGCTGCCAATGAAATGTTTCATGCCACTTTATAAAGTTGGGACACAACAGAGCATTTGGCACTCAGAAGAAAAACCTAAGATTTGGGTGAAGGCACTTTTTTAGCACCAGACCTTAATTTTGCTTTAGTTATCGGGGTCTATTATTTGCATAATATTTATCAGTAATTTTCCTATAGAAAACACCCTAGAAACATGACAAGGCATCATCTTGTTCTTGTATGTAATCAAAAAGTCAGCAAAACAGAGTGACAATTAGAGATGAGCAAATTTATTGGAATTGAATCCTCCCTGAATTTTGCAAAAATTATCGTTCTCCAGAATATGGATTTTTATTCCTTGCGAATTCAGCAAAATTGACCTACTTTGCTGAACCCTAGAGGGCCGTCAAACGGTGACAAGAAAAATAATACTCACCACACCATTCACCCGTCCCATCGCTCCAGTAGCCCACCAATTGGTCCTCTGCAACACTTGTTTTTGCCTTGTCGTGTCCAACCTTTTCAGCCTGCTTCACTCTAAACCTGGGATGCCAGTACCAACTAAACCTTTGATGTCTCTACACCGCAGGGGTGGCAAACGGATGAGCAGTGAATGGAGTATTGATTTTCTTTTTACATTTTACAATTATTATTATTATTCTCTGGAGTCTGGAACGAATATTAATTTGCATTGCATATCTTCAATCCAAATTAAATTTTGCTGTAAACTGACGGATCCTTCATCTCTAGTGGCATATACTCATTTACCGCTAGGTCCTGTCCTGTTGATTAACGCACAGTACTCTTACCTTTGCAGGACAAAAGTCTTACAAATGGTGAAGGCAGCGATTGAAATGACTGCAGCAGCTGAGCCGGTGCCCGATGGAAATATGAGCGCACGCTTCCGCATAAAATCTCACCTTATTTTGGATGCACAACTTCTGTTCCCGTGAAAAGTAGAAGACTGAGAGCAAAAATAGCTTTGCAAAAAGTGTAGAAATAGATGCAATTTACATAATTCTAAAATGTGTTGTCAGATAAAATGTGATGCTGGGAGCTGCAAGACAATAAACCTGTGCCGGGAGACGGTAAACATGGATTTATAGTCTTTTTGCAGAAGCAAGAATTCTGCGGATTTAATCCAGAATTTGCAAAAGCATATCAAAAAGGACACACAGTAATAATAAGGCATTCAGTATATGAAAAGCTGTAAATAATGGCCTTGCTATGACTATGCGGACTCCTTTTATGAGTAAATTTAACCGTAAAGGCACATTTAATGGGGATGTGTAAAACTGAAATATTTAATGGTCGCCACACTGAAGTTTTCACTTCCCGTTCACATTTTGGACATGTAACATGGCACAGTGAGCTGGATAGGATGCAGCAATATAATTATTATTAATGTCTTACAGAACTACATAAAATGTGGCAATCATAGTCAGACCTTTTGGATGTGATGGGGTGACAGTATCTTGTGGTCGCCCAGTCAACCAGCTCATCTTCTTGCCTCTGTCTGTGTGTGTCAGCCTTGTGCATGTTTCTTAATACCTACCAAATTTTTCCTGGTAGTTTCCAGGAGAGGAATCATTCTTTTGTGCAGTCAGACACTTTCTTAAGTCACATGCCTACATATATTGTTCTTCTTTCCCTCTAACCTAGCTTTCTATGACTTGTTTCCAGCCACCCGGAATGAAGAACCCTCCCAGAATAGCTCATTTCAGGTGGATAGCTTATTTCAGGTTTGTCAGGTCCTGGAAAGTTTCATGACTTCTGCGACTATAGTAAATAGAAAATGGCTCCTAGCTGTGCATGACATGGACGTGGATGGACTGGATCTGCCAAAGTGAAACATGCTCATCACTAGTGATTCCCAACACTGGCGAATAGAGGGGGTGCGGAGAAGGAGCTCCTCTCTAAGACATCTACACTGATCCGATGGATCTTTAACACCACTTATCTAATATTGTTTATAAGCCTCTTGTCCCGCCCCAAAACATCTGTGAAGGTGTAGAGACTCCACAAGACCTCTTAAAGCATCTGGTGGTGTTTGGCACCAAGATTTTAGCACCTTGTCGTTCATATGACCCAAAACTAAAAAATGTAATTCATCAGACCAGGCCCCCTGATTCCATGTCTCAAAGTCCACAGCCTCATGTCCATCATATTTGTTTTCGGTGATGGTCAGGAGTCAGCAGGGACACTGACAGGTCTGGGGCTACGTATCCCCATGTACAGAAAACTGCAATACCCTAGGTGTTCTGACTGCTTTCGTAGCCAAAAGAAACTTTTTCAGCAGTTCCCTGGGGATCAGACCAAATGGGCTAAGCTTTATTCTTGGGCTTCCATTACTCTGTCACTGGTTTACCAGTTGTCCTTCCTTCCTTCCACCACTTTGGTAGAAACTATGGAGAACACTCCATAAAACTTACCATTGCCTTTTCTTGGAATGGTTAGATGACCTGCGTTGATCATCACAATTTATTCCAATCCTTTCGCTTGCCCATTATTTCTCCTTCCAAGATCTGTCTGTTCACTTTCTGTTAAAGCAGACTGCGTAAAACCATCGTTCAAGGTTGACTACAAACATGAAAAATAAACTCTTTTCTGGCTTATTCTTTCAGTTCTTTTATCATGTTACCCTACAAGCTATATGGTAAGTTTTTAACAAGACCCTTTTTACTGCCCCTTACCAGTTTACTAGTCACAAACGCCCCAAACAGTGACCAAGCTGTAAATACTATATCCTCTAAAGCAGTTACCCCAGTGCTTGACAAGTCTAATGAAGCCACAATTACCTGTTGCCCACTATTCAGTAGGCTGTTGAAGAAAAGCCTGGGATGGGCTGAAACGTCTAACTGGATTTGTGCATTGAAATAAAAAAGCAATTATCCAAAATGTGAGTGCCGGATCCTGGCTGTCTTTAGTCTGAATGGAAAACATTGGAACGCACTTGGATAACATCTGAATGCAGTCCCATTTTCATGGGCTCACATAATGAAGAAGATGCAGAAATTTTATCTTCTCAACCGAGAAAATCGGAGCACACTATGATCAAACTCTGATCAGACTGTCATTTACATCATTGGCCCAATTTTCTCGGATGAGAAAATTTTCTGCCTTGAAGCATGCACAGTTGACCCATATCGTGCCATGTCCTATTCTAATGAACACGTTCATGCATATTAATAAGATAATGGGGTCATAACATTAGGAGCATCGCTCACATCCACATTGGACCGCACTGGGCTGAACAGGTTAGCCCCTTTAAGTTACATATCTATTTGCAGTCACTTGTAATAATATTAATTAAATTAATAAAAATGAACAAAATGTAAATTACATTTTCAACGTAAAATTCAAAAATCTCCACAAATTGTACTGTTAAGCGTTGCGTTTGTACATTTGAAGAGTTACTAAGCGGAGAAATTCATTGCCATCCCTGAGGCTTTTTCTTCTTCAACAGCTCAATTCTGTAATTTTTCTCAGTGCTCCCATCCCCAACTCTAAGAGAAGACGGAGATTAGTAATAATGGAAAATAGATGTCAGCCGGGCTGATCGTCCCACTGATTTATAACGTGCACCTTACTACACTGTCTGCTACTGATATGCATGTGAGCATTTCAATTAGGATTCCTTACCGACAGCCACGTAGTTAGCCATTACTTTCTTGATTAACAGGTGAAGAGAATTACGCACACAGAAGAGGTGGGGGAAAGTTATGGGGTCTGCAAAGACAAGCGTCCTGGATTAAGTAGTGTACCAGCATTCTGGAGGACAAATCTACTGTCCATGATGAAGAGATCGGATAGAAAAGGCTGTAGGGTAAAAATCCTCTGGAGTGCAAATTAGCTTTATGCACCTGATTATGCTGCAGAAAGTAAGGTCATAATACTACAGGGAAACCCACTGTCCTATAAGCCAACCAGGACAAAACAATTGGGGGTGATAAGAGCAAGTATTGTGGAAGGATGGCAGCTATTGAGAAGAACCCTAGGGTGAGGTCGCCCATTTTTAGGCTATGTTCATACAGGGTTTTAAGAAATATATTGTTTTTTTCAAACTTTTTTGGAGGAGTTTTTATTTTCCAGATGCGGTTTTGGAAGAGTTTTTATTTTTCCTGAACCATTTCCTGCATTCTTTTGATTGAACAGTGCCTAGTCTAAAGCGATTTCCATCAATATCCGCTTAGAAGAAGTGGCAATCACTTTTTTTTGCACAGGTGTGCATGTTCAAAACTTATTTAAGAAAAGAAAAGAAAATTCAAAAAACTCATATAAACAACACAGTCAATTTTTCTTAGAAATTATTAGGAAGAATTTTCCAAGAATTTTTGAAGCAATTAATTTTTTTAGGGTAATATTTCAAAACACTCCATAGGAAAAGAGCCTAAGCCTTCCGTCACGCCTTCTATGTGACGAAAATTAATTTCGGAAAAACTCTGAAGGAGTCTCACACTGCTAAACTAATGGACTAGAATATTATTCTAAAAAATGTATATATCTTAATAGTTTGATCTCCTCCAAAGTGAGACCATATTCTAGAAATATGCCGCTTGGTATAGTGGAAATTTCCTTTAAAGAACTAATAGTAGGTATGAGTTGTTTTGATTTTTTTTTCAGAAAGGAATGGTAGTCATATTTTTAGGGCTCAAAACAGACCTGTCACCGCTCAGAACATGTCTGATGCAGTAAATACTTATATTCATCTCTAATCTGATTTTTTCATTTCTCTCTGTTATTCCTCCTGGGTGTTACCAGTTGGGGGCGTGTCACTACACAGTCTGAAGTTGTCCAATCAGAGCCATCAGTCAGACTATGTCGGGACAAGATAATTGATAACACCCAGGAGGAATAATAAAGAGAAAAATCAGATTTATGGAATATGTTACTCCAGAAATGCTATGCAGAATATAATGACATACTACAGCAAAGATATTGGGAGAGTTGACGGATTATTCTTAAATTAATCCAGACATCCTTGTATGAGGCAGTATACTGTGTATGCTCTAGACTGTACGTATGGAGGAATTCATTCATCTCCGATGGTGCAGGTGCATTCTGACAGTATGTGATAATTATACGCTTCCAGGGTGACCTTATGCTCCCGGAGTCTGTACATACCCATACTTACTGAATGATTTATGTGCCACATCTCTGTGACTCTGGGTGTACACAACGTATTAAATGGCTGTGAAGAATAGTATTATGTTATGAAGAATATAGCAAACTGACATTTTCCTGAAGCACAACAGGAAAGGTTACAGCTGGATAAATACACTTTAACTATATTATCTGAATATTGTGGCATTCTACTTTTCCTATAAACGGAATGTGCGGATTTTACTTGTGACATTCATGAAACTGAGGAAAACAATTTGTGACATTGTACCTGTCATAGAACAAATCTACTGTAGTCATGTCTATCAAATTGGGCACCCACTCTTGCCATCCATCATCTTAACCCTTTTCTATGACCCTAAAGGTACTGTAATTACCCACTATTTGTTGACAATGCATTTCCTAGTGAAAGAAAAGTCTTGTGCTATGTTCACATGTTGCTTTTTTTAGAGGCGGTTTACAAAAATCAGGTTTTGCTGCATTTTAGCTACTATTTTTGGTGCTTTTTGCTGCTTTCTTTGCTATGTTTTTGCACTTACAAATCGAATTCTATGGTGGTAAAATGATGGAAAAACTCTTAAAGTGACATGCTGAAGTTTTCAACAATGCAGCACTTTTCCAATTCATTCAGGGAAAAAAAAACAATCTTGTGCATTAGAATTCTGAAATCTCATCGCTTTTACTGGTTTTGTAAAAAGCAGTTTTTAATTTGCGTAATAAATGCACCAAAAAAAATGCAACGTGTGAACATTAAATTCTTATCAACATTAGCATTGGGGGCAAAAGAGATGTTTAACTTCCGTCCCCCAATCCCACCTGGGGGCACCCTCGACTCTCTGGTACCCCCAGTGACTGCCTGAAATTGCCAGGACTTTATATGGAAAATGGTGACAGTTTTGGCAAATTTAGTATTCTGTGAATCGAGTACTGCTCGAGGGGGCAATATGGGCAGTCATACTATATATACCGCCAACAATCTCTAATTCCCTTGGACTTTCTTGAATTTTCTGAAACTATCATGGCAAAATCAGGCATGTTGTTTGCCAAAAATGGTTCCCAGACCATATGTAGATAAGCTTTGAAGAACATTCTTCAATTCTGTTTCTCTTTTTTTCTATTTTTTTCAGGCTTTGCACTTAAAAGAAGTGCTCCTGTTAGTGGCTGAATGTCCAAATGGTGATTCTGTCTCTGGAGTATAGTCATAGCTCCTTTAAAGGAGACACCGGATAGCTGACAAATGATTGGACAAACACAATGGACACAGGGTAGATGATAAATGATTGCTGTTGGCCCAAGTGATCAATAGAATGGTGGTCACTTGCTCCCTCTTCCTCCTCACTGCATTACCGTAGCCAGGGTGAAAGGAGTGGTGGTCAAGCCTGTGTGGGGCCATATCATTCAATGTCAAAGGGGCTAATGGAAAAAGCCTAGTGCTGTACATTAATTTCCCTCCAAATCCCTCCAAATCCCTCATTTGTGTATTGGGATTTTCCTTAGTTCGAAGGCTCTTTTTACATTTTCCACTACGTTAGATCCATCACATGAGGGATACTAGTGGACCCAATGACTTTGAATTATGTCTGGCGGTCCTCCGCAGTCACTAAAGTCTTATGCTTTTTTCATATTTTGAAGGCACTTTATATACCTGTATATCGGTGGAGGCTCATGACTTCAAACACCCACCAATTACTCCAAAGACGGCAGAAAAGTTTACAGCGGAGGAGGCAGAAGCCTATGACTTTCTATTGTGTCCAAACTCTGTTCTCTGTGCTTACTCACACAGGAGCTGCGTGTTCCTGTCTTCTGTGCTGAACACTTCATCAATTGAGCAATTATTGGAGGTCTCAGGATCCAGACCCCACCGATCTATAGACATTTAAAGTGCCTGCAAAGTATTAAAAAAATACATAAGTTTAGATACTTTCTAAAGAATTTGTGACAGACACATATTATTATTATTATTATTATTATTATTTATTGTTATAGCGCCATTTATTCCATGGCGCTTTACATGTGAGGGGGGTATACATAAAAACAAGTACAATAATCTTAAACAATACAAGTCATAACTGGTACAGGAGGAGAGAGGACCCTGCCCGCGAGGGCTCACAATCTTCAAGGGATGGGTGATAATACAGTAGGCGAGGGTAGAGCTGGTCGTGCAGCGGTTTGGTCGATCGGTGGTTACTGCAGGTTATAGGCTTGTCGGAAGAGGTGGGTCTTCAGGCTTTTTTTGAAGGTTTCGATGGTAGGTGAGAGTCTGATATGTTGTGGTAGAGAGTTCCAGAGTAGGGGTGATGCGCGAGAGAAATCTTGTATGCGATTGTGGGAAGAGGAGATAAGAGGGGAGTAGAGAAGGAGATCTTGTGAGGATCGGAGGTTGCGTGCAGGAAAGTACCGGGAGACGAGGTCACAGATGTATGGAGGAGACAAGTTGTGGATGGCTTTGTATGTCATTGTTAGGGTTTTGTAATGGAGTCTCTGGGCAATTGGGAGCCAGTGAAGGGATTGACAGAGGGGAGAAGCTGGGGAATAGCGGGGGGACAGGTGGATTAGTCGGGCAGCAGAGTTTAGAATAGATTGGAGGGGTGCGAGAGTGTTTGAGGGGAGGCCGCAGAGCATGAGGTTGCAGTAGTCAAGGCGAGAGATGATGAGGGCATGGACTAGGGTTTTTGCAGATTCTTGGGTGAGGAATGAACGGATGCGTGAAATATTTTTGAGTTGAAGTCGGCAGGAAGTGGAAAGGGTTTGGATATGTGGTTTGAAGGAGAGATCAGCATCAAGGATTACTCCGAGGCAGCGAGCTTGTGGGACTGGGGAGAGTGGGCAGTCATTTACTGTAATTGATAGGTTCGTAGGGGGGGTCACGTGAGATGGGGGAAAGATGATGAATTCTGTTTTGTCCATGTTGAGTTTCAGATATCTAGTGGAGAAGAAGGATGAAATAGTGGACAGACATTGAGGGATTCTGGTTAGTAGGGAGGTGATATCTGGTCCAGAGATGTAGATCTGTGTGTCATCAGCATAAAGATGATACTGAAAGCCATGAGATTCTATGAGCTGTCCCAGGCCAAAGGTGTAAATAGAGAACAGCAGGGGCCCTAGGACTGAACCTTGTGGGACTCCGACAGATAGGGGGCGAGGTGAGGAGGTGGTGTGTGAGTGGGAGACGCTGAATGTCCGGTCTGTTAGGTATGATGAGATCCAGGAGAGGGCCAAGTCTGTGATGCCGAGGGATGAGAGGGTCTGTAATAATAGGGAATGGTCCACTGTGTCAAAGGCAGCCGACAGGTCCAGGAGGAGGAGGACAGAGTAGTGTCGCTTGCTCTTGGCAGTTAAGAGGTCATTGGTGACCTTAGTAAGGGCAGTTTCAGTGGAGTGGTGTGACCGGAAGCCAGATTGTAAGCGGTCGAAGAGGGAGCAAGAAGAGAGATGGGAGGACAGTTCAAGGTAGACGTGTTGTTCCAGTAGCTTGGAGGCGTATGGGAGAAGTGATATAGGGCGATAGCTAGATACAGAGGATGGGTCAAGAGAGGGCTTTTTGAGGATAGGTGTGATGGAGGCATGTTTAAAGCTTGAGGGGAAAACACCAGTTGTTAGTGATAGGTTGAAGAGATGGGTTAGGGTTGGGATGAAGACTGTGGTGAGGTTTGGGATGAAGTGGGATGGGATCGGGTCGAGTGCACAGGTGGTGAGATGTGATCTTGAGAGTAGAGTGGAGAGTCGATCTTCTGTAATGGTGGAGAAGTTGGTTTTGAAGGTGGAGGGCTGGGAAGTCGGGAGGAAGGGCTCTGGGGGTTGTTGACCAAAACTGTCCCTGATGTTATCAATTTTCTGCTTGAAAAATGAGGCAAAGTCTTCAGCTGAGATGAGTGGGGAGGGAGGAGGTGCTGGGGGGCGGAGGAGAGAATTGAAGGTGTTGAATAACTGTTTAGGGTTGTGAGACAGGGAGGATATGAGAGATGAGAAGTAGGTTTGTTTAGCTGTGGCGAGTGTGGTCTTGAAAGTAGTGAGGGACTGTTTGAATGCGATGAAATGCTCGTTGGAGTGGGATCTTTTCCATCTGCGCTCAGCAGCCCTGGAAGCTCGCCTCAGCTCTTTGGTCAGGCTGGTGTGCCAGGGCTGTCTGTTGATTTTGCGAGTTTTGGTATGTGTAAGTGGGGCAGCGGATTCCAAAGCTACAGCTATTGTGGTGTTATATAGAGCGGCAGCGTCATCCGCATTGTGTAAGGAACTTATATCTGTAAGAGGGAGGAGGGATTCGGAGAATGAGTGTAGGTCAAGGTGTTTAAGATTCCTGCGAGGGTGTGAAAGTTTGTGGGGTGGGGATTGTAGACATGGAGTGAAGAGGGAGGAGAATGTGAGCAGGTTGTGGTCAGAGAGAGGAAGAGGTGAGTTAGAGAGGTTAGATAGGGAGCAGAGGCGGGTGAAGATGAGGTCCAGTGTGTGGCCATCTTTGTGGGTGGCTGTAGAAGACCATTGAGTGAGGCCGAAGGAGGAAGTGAGAGATAGAAGTTTAGTGGCAGCTGAGAGGGAAGTGTCAATGGGGATGTTGAAGTCGCCCATGATGATAGTAGGGATGTCCGCGGAAAGGAAATGAAGTAACCAGGTGGTGAAGTGGTCAAAGAAGGTGGTGGCTGGCCCTGGGGGGCGGTAGATGACAGCCAGTTGGAGGTTGGAGGGGGAGTAGATGCGCACAGAGTGCACCTCAAAGGAAGGGAGGGTAACAGAGGGTGGCAGTGGGATTGGGGTGAAGGAGCAGGTATCTGACAGGAGAAAACCAACTCCTCCACCATGTTTGCTGCTGGGGCGGGGGGTGTGAGAAAGGTGGAAGCCGCCATACGAAAGTGCAGCAGGAGAGGCTGTGTCAGAAGGGGTGAGCCAGGTTTCGGTGATGGCGAGGAAGGAGAGTTTGGTAGTAACAAAAAGATCATGGATGTAGGAAAGCTTGTTGCAGACAGAGCGAGCGTTCCACAGAGCTCCTGTTAGTGGGACTGGGGAAGCGGGGGCTGGGTGAATGGGTATAAGGTTGGAGAGGTTACGGAAGGTTGTGATAGAGCGTGGATGGGAGGTAGAAATGACTGTGGGAATGTGGTGAGGAGGACCAGGATTTGGAGAGATATCACCAGCAGTGAGAAGGAGCAGAGAAAGTGTTAGCAGGTGGGAGCAGGAGAGGGCATGAGGGGGCTGTCTGTGTTTGGAGACAGAGGATTGTATGTTAAGGAACAGTTTTGAGGCGGAGGTGAGGTGGATGGGGAGGATTGAAGAAGAGATGAACAGTTCCTTACTAGGAGTAGGGATTAGGGGAATTAGCAGAAAGTGAAGGATTATTGGGGTGAAAGTGAAAACAAACAGAAACATTGTTTACAGTGACTGTGTACAGTTACCTTCAGTTCCCTTCTGGTTTAATTCTGGTTTTAATTCTTAAATTAATCTTCACACTTCTAGCACACACTTATAGCAATCACAATGCAGACTGAAGTCTATGCAGACTTGAGCTATGCAATATATGTACAACTAAGTGCAGTCAGGTGTGAAGCAGAGAGGAGTGGTCTCTGCTCATCTTGGCCAGACAATTAAGAGTGGACCAGATGTATATGATCAAGCCAGAGTAAACAAGGTCATAAATAACACTGGGGTAAGCTGGGGGTTAGCTGAAAGGCATACCATGTGAATGCTAGGTGCAGAGGCAAGTCTATGTGCAAAGCTGGGTGACGCACTGTGTGTCCTTCATAGACAGACAGCAGGAGAGCAGGAGAGCTGGGTGGATGGACATACCATGTGAATGCTAGGTGCAGAGGCAAGTCTATGTGCAAAGCTGGGTGACGCACTGTGTGTCCTTCATAGACAGACAGCAGGAGAGCAGGAGAGCTGGGTGGATGGACATACCATGTGAATGCTAGGTGCAGAGGCAAGTCTATGTGCAAAGCTGGGTGACACACTGTGTGTCCTTCATAGACAGACAGCAGGAGAGCAGGAGAGCTGGGTGGATGGACATACCATGTGAATGCTAGGTGTAGAGGCAAGTCTATGTGCAAAGCTGGGTGACGCACTGTGTGTCCTTCATAGACAGACAGCAGGAGAGCAGGAGAGCTGGGTGGATGGACATACCATGTGAATGCTAGGTGTAGAGGCAAGTCTATGTGCAAAGCTGGGTGACGCACTGTGTGTCCTTCATAGACAGACAGCAGGAGAGCAGGAGAGCTGGGTGGATGGACATACCTGTCGGAAGAATAGAGATGCTTGTTAGAGTGCGATGGTGGCAGGTAGCAGGGCACAGTCTGTATACATCCTTCTGGTTTTAATTCTTAAATTAATCTTCACACTTCTAGCACACACTTATAGCAATCACAATGCAGACTGAAGTCTATGCAGACTTGAGCTATGCAATATATGTACAACTAAGTGCAGTCAGGTGTGAAGCAGAGAGGAGTGGTCTCTGCTCATCTTGGCCAGACAATTAAGAGTGGACCAGATGTATATGATCAAGCCAGAGTAAACAAGGTCATATCAACATGAATACAGCACTCTGCCGAGTTATTAATGCTTAACCCATATTAATATACATTTTATAAGTCTCTGAGATGATTGTATGAGAGCCCGGACCTAGTGAAGGATCCTATAGGACTCTTTCTATTGTGTCCATACTCTGATCTCTCAGACTGTAGCTGCCAGTTTCTGTCTTCTGCTGTGCACACTCCTCATCCATTAATTGAGCCATTGGTGGGGGTCTCAGGACCCGGACGCTACCAATCTATGGGCATGTAAAGTGTCTGCAGAATATAAAAAAAATGCTTAAAAGTTTAGTTACTCTTTAAGGTATTTGTGAAAGATCTGACCCAGCAGAGAATCCTATAGGACTCGGTGGGCCAGTCGGACCATGTGTGAGTGAGTATATCTTCTAAATCAGACATCATATAATTGTAATTTAAGATCCAGTCCTAAATGTTAATCTATCTGTGTAAAACTGTAATTTGCAAGTAATCAGCATAGCAAGACTGCTACTGGAAGAATAACATCATAATAATAAATCCCTATGTGAACCGACTTAGTAAACTTCCCACACATACTATGTCTAGACTGGATGAAATTCTGCAAATTACTAATCATTAATCTAGGAAAATAAGAACATTCATTCTGAGGAATAAACAGAATTTTAAAATGAAATACTATGCGGAAAGTGGAAATAAATGGAAATATTAAGGTATCAGGGAAACATGGGGCGAAATACAGAACAAAATGAAAAAAAATATAAATACTAGGTGATACCTTTCCACATCACCAAAAATATTATGAGCTTTAGGGTGTATTCCCATATAGCAAATGCTGCAGTAAAACATGCAGTGGAAAATACCACTGCTGATATGCTGATTTTCTGGTGGAAGTTATGACTTCTGGCTCGAGACCGCATGGACCAGGGATCATCTCACTGAATGCCCGCTCTCCTTTTACTGTGGGCATAATACTACTCAGACATCACAGGGTGAGTGTAAAACATTGTGGCAATACTTTATTGAACCACTAACAGACAATAGCACTTAGAACAGTCCCAGCAAAATACTCAAGATGGTGCAAATTACAGAGCCTCGCCCTTCCACTGACTCGATTAGAGCAGCTGCGACTTTGGAGCTTCCAGTGTCGACAACCCTAACCTGTGGCAAGCACAGAGAGGAGATATCGACAAGCTTACAAAGCTGGCAGTCCATTGAGGTACAAGGCCACTTAACCGGAGGGTCACAACCTGGCTTCTCTGAAACATTTTCATGGAGCCAGGTAACCGGTTTGCCCCAATCCTGGCTTTCCCAAACATTTCCATGGGGTTCAGGTGACCGGTCGAAATACTGGGTTCCCCAAATGTATCCATAGGTTCAGTGATAGTTAATGGAGCAGATCTGCAATGTTCCTGCCGGGGCCGTGGTCCCCCAAGCTGGTATCCTGTAGAATATCAAATCTGTGTCCCTCGTAATGAAGCCATGATGTACTGGCTGCTATCCTGTACAGTGTTCTTGGCTGTAGTTTTGTAAAGAGTCTCTGGTTCTTTGGATCTTTTGTTACAGAGGTATATCCCGTTTATATAGTTCACAATTGTTGTCCTTCAAGCTATCATCCAGAGGTCAAGAGAAAGGTGTGATAAGGTTGACTCGCATTGTTTGAGTATTTAATAAATTTGCATAGTTTTTACTACTCTGTTTTGCCAGTCAACAAGCCACAGAATACCACACAATGGTCAATCAACATATTATCAAGCATCTATTGTTGAATTAACCTACCTCTCTATTCCTCAAAGGTAGCAGACAATGAGCTTGTAGTAAACAGCAACTCCAGAGTCACATTCAGGCTAGTACAAACAATAGTCTGTGTTTTTTGACCAACCAAGGAAAGACACATAAATTCAAAATTCAACATAAAGATAATAGCGTATGTCTCCTAGCCTACTGAATGTATGTCTGGATATTTAAGATTAAATGCTGTGTCATCACGTTGCTCTCCTATCTTAATTAGCCAGGCATGATAGGCACTCAATCATCCTTTTCGAGTTATCAGGGACAGCCCATCAGCCTATCTTTAAGCACATACATGAATGTAAGAGGTCTCACCTTCAGGAGAACAAAACTTTGTATCATCCAGTTTCCTCAGAGCATATATCATGCCTTCCTTGCAAATAAACTCCACATGTAATCGATGAGTACTGACTAGTATCCATGTGGTCCTTTGCACCCCGTAATTCCTGGATTAAATCCGTTCAAATGTTGGTGGCCTGGCATTCAACCCGTCGAAGCTGGCCAGGCAGAGCTGGTGGGGCTGGACATAGTGGCATCCGAAACCTGCTGTGCATACCTCATCAATGGTCTGCTGGATCTGTTGATATGCCTCCCTGGTTGTGAAGCGCTTGACGGTGTCTAAGAATACCAGTCCCCTGCAGCTCCCTCAGATCCACCAGGCTGGGTAGTATCCCACCACTGACACCAAAATGTGGAGGCACAGTGTCACCAGTTTATAGCGATAGAGAGTATCCAGAAGGTAGCAGCGTCTGATTTCTCCTACTCCTGCACTGATTAGAAGCATTTCACCTTTTTTTTTAAACTGTATAAAAAAAATTTGGCAGTTCAGGGGTTAATCTACTCTGTTGAGAGCTCCTGGAGCATTAAGGCTCTCAGCTGTGCATTGTTAGCCACAGCCATCTTCTATGTAATCTAGGCCCTGGCTAGCACTCACTGTCAGAGCTATCTTATGCTGCATGGCTGGTGGTTGATGTTAGTTATTATAGGAGATGTTTGGAGGGTTTATCTGTGACTGTTACTAGGTTTTGTGTGTGATAATTCCCTTCCATCTCCTTCTTTGGTTTAACCCCATCCTCCACTCCCTGATGTACTCCTCTGTTATATGTGTGTGTTTATTTGTATGTTTGGTATTTTTCACTACCCCTGTTCATATTACCTTGTTAGTCTGGTTAGTGTACTAAGGTATACTACTACTCCGCTCTTCCCTGGGTGGGGGAATGGTACAGACTAAGGGCAGATTCAGGAGCTAAGGCAAGGTACGTGGCCCCGACATCTTCACAATCAGAACTAATCCAGGGAACAGGGCAAGCTAGGAGTGCCTGGTCCTTGGACACTTGGCAACAGAGTCGTGACACACCCGGGTCAGTGGATGCTCTAGTAAGCTGGCTCAAGATCACAAGAACCAGGGATCATCCCACTGAATTCCCACTCTCCTTTTACTATGGGCATAATACTACTCAAACAATACAGAGTGAGGGTACAACAATGTGGCTGTTAGGAGTCAGATTTCTGCCCTTACTATGCAGGAATCTAGACCCTCACATTCTGCAGTCTCCTGCTCATTGTCTACTGCAGAAGATATTGCAGAGCAGATTGCCTTGCAGCAACTCTCTCCGGAGGCTAAGTCCTTCTTTCCATCTTCTGAGCATGCTCGTGAAACGAGCTCTCATTGGTGTTCGGGAGTCAGGTGCTCAGGCCCTGCTCCTAATCCCATTGGTTCAGCTCAGAGTTCTGGAGACTTCCGGAAGGTCCCGTTTGCTATAAAAAGTGCGCATGGCTGTTCCGCCATGCGCTAGTATAGTCATACTTGCTGCTGTGTGTATGTTGTTGGATGCATAATCTGGTGAATGACTCATTTGAAACCCCATTCCTATGATATTACGATTGTGTGAGGGAATGAGTTATAGTCAGTATTAGCGCCAGTGCGCCATTGCTCCACAAGCACACCTGCTAGCGTCTACATCGCGCCTGCGTTTACTGTGGTGTTACCCTGCGGCATTCTCCACGCCGCGCTGCTGTAGCAGCTTTACTGTGCGTTCGCGGTTGCAACACTGTTCACACAAGTATTTACGGTAGGTCTAGACGGATGTAGTGCCGTCATTTATAACTACTCCGGTGACCACTTACCGCTTGTGTGCCGCTGAGTCCCTGTGTCTCTAACAGGCTCAGCGTTGTTACATTTATCATTTGTAATAGCAGCTCTGTGAATTCAACAGAGATTGCTTAAGTGCACCTGGGTGATATCTAACCCTGTGCACACTACCGCCAGATTGCTCTGCCTTCACCTAGCAGCGGTTTTAACATCTACTGCACGGTGGACCCCGAGTGGCGAACGCACTTTATTTATATTTTTTATTTAGTGCCCTCTGCCACTTCTAACAGTGGTAATACTTTATTGAACTATGAACTGACAATAACACATAGAACAGTCCCAGCAAAATACCCAAGATGGTGCAAATTACATAGTCTCACCACACTTTTGCCATTTGCTATGGAATTTGTGTTAGCATCCACAATATTAACGGACATGTGATGGAATTTACAGCCATAGTATCAGTAAATTTACACAGTGGAAATTTTCTGCACCATGTTTATGGCATTTCCTACAGTCCCATAAACAATCCTAGCGCTGTAAAACGCGCTTAGCAGATAATGGCCAATTGGTAGAGCGCGGTGATGAATACACGCTTTTCTAGACCTTGACCAAAGTCTACTACCCAAAATCCAGTGCAGCTTCTTTACTGAACATGGGATGGCAAATTTGGTCTTCATTGATTACACAAGAACCACAAAACAAATTTATTCACCCCAGGTATCATGTTAATCAGCACAACAGCAGCAACCTGACAATGCCTGTAGATTACTTAGCAAAATACTGCTGACAGGTTTGCTTTAAGTCATTCAGAGGTAGACTTGCTGGTGTGTTTTGGATCATTGTCCTGCTGCCTAACCAAAGTTCACTTCAGCTTGAGGTCACGAACAGCAGGCTGGATATTCTCCTTCAGGATTTTCTGGTAGACAGAATTCATGGTTCCATTTACCACTGTAAGTCTTCATGGTCCTGAAGCAGCAAAACCGCCCCAGACGATAACACTACCACCACCATATTTTACTGCTGGTATGATGTTTCTTTTCTGAAATGCTGTGTTACTTGTAATGAGACATACACCTTCCAAAAAGTTCAACTTTTGTCTTGTCAGTCCACAGAATACTCTCCCAAAAGTCTTGGTGATCATCAAGATGTTTTCTGGCAAAACTGAAATGAGCCTTTATGTTTTGTTTTTATTACTCAGCAGTGGTTTTGTCTTGGAATTCTGCTATGCAGGCCATTTTTGCACCGTCTCTTTCTTATGGTAAAGTCATGAACACTGACCTTAACTGAGGCAAGTGAGACCTGCAGTTCATTGGATTCTGTAGAGGGGTCTTTTGTGATCTTTCGGATGAGTCTTCGCTGCATTCTTGGGGTAATGTTGGATAGCCAGCCACTCCTCGGAAGGTTCACCACTGTTCCATGTTTTTCGCCATTTGTGGATAATAGCTTTCACTGTGGTTCACTGGAGGCTTAAAGCTTTAGAAATGCCTTTATAACCTTTTACAGACTGAAAGATCTCAATTACTTTGTTCCTCATTTGCTACAGAATTTCTTTGGATTGTGGCATAATGTCTAGCTTTTGAGGATTTTTTGGTCTACTTCACTTTGTCAGGCAGGTCCTATTTAGGTTATTTCTTGAGTGACAGCAGATGTGGCAGTAATCAGGCCAAAGTGTGGCTAGGGAAATTGAGCTCAGCTTACCAAAGGTGTGATAAACCACAGTTAATTTATGGTTTAAGGAGGGGATGAGGTGGGCAATCACTTTTTTACACAAGGTTCTGTTGGTTTCAATTTCTTTTTCTTTTAATAATAATAAAGACCATAATTTAAAAACTGCATTTTGTGTCAACTTGCGTTATTATCTTTTGCTTTTAGTTAGTAAAAAAAAAATGTTACTTTGCCTTTGTAATTTTTTTCTTTCATTTTCCTTTTTGCTTCTAATTATTTTTTTTTTATTTCTATATATTTAATTAATTTTAATTGTTATTTGGCTATGTAAAAAAAAATCTGACTATAATAAAAAAAATGAGATGGTTTTCATAAAGGTTTTTCTCAGAATCCTTGATCCTTGATTCACTGAAAAAATAAATCCTGAGAGCAATCCACCTTTCAGATAGGTATCAATAGATGTGGTCTGAAAAATTAAAGGGGAGTAAGATGCATCCCCTAACATTTATTTATCACCCAGAAACAGCCTCTAATCACATTCCTCTCCATAAAAGTCAAACAGTAGCATAAATCTTGCTTTTCAGAACCTCCATAAATCGTCTCAGGCTCCTGCCATTTTGAATAATGTCGTCTTTTAATTCTCCTGCCTTACAAATGCTCCGCTAGATATTACCAGTCACGTTAGAGGTCTGGGGGAAAATGCATTAGCGGAAGGAGAAGAATCATGAATGATGGGCCTGGAAGAAAATACTTAATAAATCTGGAGACATTATTCACAAGGGAATAAGAAAAATCCTTGCTACCACAATTAATTGCTTGTTTTTCTTCGATGAGAGAAGTTATAAAATATGCCTCCATCAAGGTCCATTTTGGAAGAATTTAATGAAATCTTAGGGAACTCATAGCGTAGTCGATGACTTCAGATCAGGGGTGGGCAATTAATGTTACCAAGGGGCCACATGAGAGAATCTGACTGTTGTGGGGGGGCTAAACTTATCGTCCGAACTTAATGCTACTTATTATTTTAGTTTTTAATTACTTAATATCGAGCAGAATTAAGTATGTTGTGCAACAGCTACTGTTAATACATGTTTAGATAGGCTTATAGTAACCTGTATTCTTACCTAATAAAAACCATATCATTTACTGCTTTTTATAGCATTTACAATCATACTGCTCCTGTTATTCAGCCTTAAGTATACTTGAAAGGAACCTGTCATCAGGATTGTGCTGCGTAACCTACAGACAGTGTCAGGATGGCGCCATTATACTGATTAAAATTAGTGATGAGCAAGTATACTTGTTACTCGAGATTTCCCAAGCATGCCAGGGTGGTCTCCGAGTATTTGGATGTGCTCGAAGATTTAGTTTCTGTAGCCGCAGCTGCATGATTTGCAGCTGCTTGACAGCCTTAATTCATGTGGGGGTTGCCTGTTTGTTAGAGAATTCCCAATGTATTCATGCTGTCTAGCAGCCACAAATCATGCAGCTATGACAACAGAAACTAAATCTCCAAGCACTTCCAAATACTCGGAGATCACCCGAGCATGCTCGGGAAAACCCGAGCAACAAGCATACTCGCATTTTGGTGCGATCGGCGCACCGTCAAAAGGACGCATGCGCTGGCAATGCATACCTGCGCACGCCCTGCGTACCCAATGCTAAAGATAGGCTACGCAGGTCGCATGCAGCATCATGCACCCATAGGCAGAGCTGACCAGAGGAGGTGCAGCCATGAGCGGAGCTTCATGGTGGCCATGCGCGTCCCTCCGCAGCTCCAGGAAACGCTAGTGTGAAACTAGCCTAAAATGATACCTTGTTTGATGAAATCTGTCTTGTGGTTTTTGTTTAATCTGTATTTGCAGTTTTCAGTTAATGAGATTCTCGTGCTCCGGGGCGGCCTGTGGGGGGGGGGGTCTTTTTTTTGGTGCTCTATTTTCATATTCATCCTTATGGGCTTATGACCGGTCACTGAACCTTCAGTAACCCACTTTCTATTTGAAATACTGCATGTAATATTGTTGGCTTTGAAAAAATATTGACTTCAGCAAAATTGCTCCAGAGATGGCGCATGCGCAGTGGCATCTATCCACCATTTTGTTGAAGTTATTTTTTTTTTAATATATAAATTTATATATGATCTTAACAGCTCAGAATAATACATCAGATCACAGAGATCATGGCATCATTTTATTCAACTTCCTATGACCTACATGTTCATATAGATGACTTAAGAGGAACAATCCTACTGACAGATTCCCTTTAAAGGGGTTATCCAACTTTATATTAAAAAAATGCTGAAACAATAACAAAATAAAATACATTATCTCATCTTTACCCTAACGATCCAGTGCTGATGCTTTTGCGGTCCTGTCCTTTATTTACAAGCGGTCAGCATGTGCAGTCACGTGCCATACTGCTGACTATATCACCGATGCAGACACTGGTTGCAGGCAGAGCACCATCAGTGCTGGATCACCGGATGGGGAAAAGAGATGCTTATTGTTTATTTAGTAATTTGTTATCATTTACAGAATTTTTTGTTGTAAAAAAAAAAAAAAGTAATAAGGCTGGTTTCACATTAGCGCTTTTTAAGCGCACGCACGGCCGGGGGTAGCTCCGCCCCCGAGCCGGCTCTCTGCCCGGCGTGCCCGCCCCTTGCTTGTAGCGCCGCCTCCTAGCGCACAGCGGCGCCTGCGATCGGCGCACCCTATCTTTAGCATAGGGTGCGCAGATCGTGCGCAGGCCGTGCGCTAGTTGCGCTTTGACCTGCGCTGCGCACTTTTGACGGTGCGCCGTGCGCGCCAAAATCAAACTTTTCGGATTTTGGCGCGCACGGCGCACCGTCAAAAGTGCGCAGCGCAGGTCAAAGCGCAACTAGCGCACGGCCTGCGCACGATCTGCGCACCCTATGCTAAAGATAGGGTGCGCCGATCGCAGGCGCCGCTGTGCGCTAGGAGGCGGCACTACAAGCAAGGGACGGGCACGCCGGGCAGAGAGCCGGCTCGGGGGCGGAGCTACCCCCGGCTGTGCGTGCGCTTAAAAAGCGCTAATGTGAAACCAGCCTTAGACCTCAGCTTCAGCTGTCAGTATGTGTGACCGGAACATCTGCAACACATTTACACAAACACCCTTACGGGTATTTATATATCCTGAGACCTGCAATGTAAAATGCGGCATGCAATCTGGTGATGAGACGAATCCTCCAGCTAAGTATTTAGCCCAAATCACCTAATAAGAAAGCTGACCTCCAAACACAGGTCCATTCCACGTATTATCGTCTTGCTCAATTATGATGCCATATTGGCAAAATGGAATCAAATTAATCAAATTTCCGGAGACAAGCTTCCAAATTAATATTATATATTTTGTCAGCAGCCAGATGCTGCCTCTCATCTGCTGGGAAACAGGAGGCTACACATCACCTCTCCTCTGAGAATACGCACACTTGAAAATAGAATTAACTAGGTAATATTGATGGAGCCGCATGTAACGAAGCACAGGAGAAGGGCAGCATTTGTGCTGAGAAATGCAGGGTCAGGACAACTTAAATTTTCAATTTTTTTTTTCAGTATTCAGTATCAGTACTTTTTTTATTTTTTTATAACTCATATCTGCAATGAGCTGTATTGCAGTTCTCTATCTCTTATATTTAACCAAGGGACTCGTTGACTTTTTCCTGCAAACTTTTAGACAATGGATGGAGCAGAGGTCGAGAATGCTCCTCCACCATCATTCAAGACAGGGTTCTAGGGCCCCACTCTTGAGATCCCTGGGTGTCCCAATAGGCAGATCCCTAGTGATTACCAAGTTATCCCAGAGCATAAGTGTGAGGGAGGGCCAAGGCCTTAGTCATGGCCGAGGACTCCGGTGTGTCTGTGCCCTGTCCTCCCATCACATGAAAATAGTGTCCATCACTCAGCATACCTGTGGCTCCATCTTCTGCACTGTCAGGGTCCTCTCTGCACTGCTGAAGACTCCCTATAGACGGTTTTGCATGAATAGAGACACAGTCCATTTCAACTTTCAAAACAACAACTTTACTGGTTTCTTTACGCAGTACATCCATTTTCTTCACAGCATTAACAACATGTTCCAAATTTCACATTTCTTTCTCTTTCCCTGCACTTCTCTCTCTGTCACACAGCACATACCCGGGTCAGACTGTCTCGTACGGTTCCTCAGCATCCTCCCTGTTCAGCTCTGTTACAGTTAGACATTCCCTAGTCTGTTTTGCCCCAGACAAGAGAGTATCAGCCTCCGAAATCAGCTGCCACATGGTGAGTGACCTGCCCTGTTGTACTGTCTCCTGTGGTGGCGCAGTGTCCTCCTGGTCCAAGCTCACTGCATTTGGGGGTTCCCTCAGCCATTTCACCCCGGATCTTTGGGCATCAGCCCATGCGGTAAGTTGCCACATTATGGAGCCACCTACATCCCCATACTGCCACTGTTTCTGTGTTAAATTTCTGTTCCCAGACTGCTGTGGCCCATTGCTGTTCTGGCCTGCTACTGTTCTGGCCTGATGCTGCGGATGGCTGGACTTCTCCCTTAATAAACGTTGCGTGGTCACTGCTATCATTTCAAGCAATTAAGCCCGTGCAGGTAGTTTGGGCACTGTGGCCCAACTAACTCATTGAGGAAGTTCTCCCTCTCTTAGCTGCAGGTGACCCCTCCTATTTTTAACTATCTACAGTACAGTATGCAATGCTTATCCCTGCTAAATATACTAAAATGCCCCCCATCTAGTGGCCAAAAATGGACACTACACTCTCCCTAACACAAGCGCTAATACAAAACATTACACACTATATATACATTATAGCAGCAATAATTAATTACATAGAACACTAAGGAAGAGAGTGGAGTATTACACGGTCCCAGTACACTCCATACATAAGGATAGGGGATAACTTGTTTTTGGGGGTATTATCTTTTAACTAAATAAAAAGTAATAGATTTCGTAAAGATCTTACTAGAGTGGGGGACTCAGTTATGCTATGCTGTCCTATGATTCCTTGGGGTATACGCCTACCAACTTTACTGTCAATGACTTTTCACTAGTATTTCTTTTCCATTTATGTAATTTTTTAATATATACCTAAATTTACCACCTTCTATATACCCAACATATACCAATTTACCACCTAAATTAGTCATTAGCATTTTTCAGCAACCAAGTGTTATCTGTGGAGAAACCTGGAAGTAAGTGTTCATTTTCTCAACAGCACCACTATGGGTGAAATGAATTATTACACAGTGCAAACTAAAGTCAATGGGCTTCCTGAGTAATGCAGGACAAGACTGGTCCTCCAGAGAGAGAGAGACATTCTTATTGCCACTCTACCAAATGATCAAAATCATTAACAGAGGAACCAAATCTCTTCTGCCAATTATGCAAGAATTTCCTTAAAAATAGGTCATTATGTGATTTGTATCCTGCATTTTTCACTAATTTTCCCATTTGCAAGCTATGGTTAGCATTATGATGTCTCCCTTGCACAGTACACACATGAGGCAGCCCTGCTTGTCTCCTCATAGAAGAAGTTCACAAGCAGTATCTATTTTGGACATTGTACAGTAGTATTGAGCAGTGTAGCTATGCATCCAGCTCTTGGGTAAGATAAACAATTACTAGTAAACTTTAGCAGACACCAGTATCTCTCTCCGTTTCAGTTCTTTTCACTCTACTCCTCCTTCATAAATGAAAATAAAAAAGAGAAATTTCTCTGACATATAAGTATTATATTATATACGGTAGTTTCTTGTATTTGGTTGTACTGTATTTGGTTTGTTCAAAGATTATTGAAAGATCAGTGGCCGTTTTATCTTTTTGGATGTCGTTTTAGTCTTTACTCATTTTAATAACCAGTTCCCCAATGGTTCATGATTGCAGAATAATAATATTATACATTTGTACGATGATCTAATTAATAAGCAAACAAACTTATGTTTCAACAGGTTGAAAAGAAAGTCCCAGTCGGTGGACATTGCCTCCCCGGGATATAATCCTCTTACTGATACGCCACCACAAGCAAGTAAACCACCGCTGGTTAGTAAGACTATCTCTGAAGAGGAGCACAATACTGCAAATACTCAAAAACGCCACCCAAGAAGGGGGGAGCTGAAGAGAGGGTACACCATTGGTGAGTCCTAGGGTATCGTAATTGATGAAGACCGATGTTGTTATCTCATGTTTTGTTTGTCTTTTTCCTTTATTTATCAAATCTTGCATTGTCCAGTCTTTGGAAGAGAGCGAAACAGTCTACAAATGAGACTTTTCTAGAAATATTCAGAGTACAACTTGCTGTTTATTATAGAGGACCCATCACCAGATTAAATATGAACACTTTTTGCCTTATTTTATTCCCACTGATCTAGGAGTATTCCATCTCTTTTACTTATTTATATTTTTTAAATCCACCAAACAGTTCCATATATATGGGCCTTTTTAATTAGCGATAATTTGTTATGGTCTTTTCCAAGGGGATGTGGCTCACAGGATCCTCTGGGGTATGTCTTTTGGTTGCTCTGCATAATTACCCTCTGAGCCGCACCCCTTTAGTAAAGACCATAAAAATTAGCACTAAATATAAAGGACAGTATTTCGGGAACCATATGGAAAATTTAAAAAACAAAACCGGAATACTCAGGGGAGCAGCGGGAATAAATTAAGAGCAAAAACTGGCAACTTTTGACCTGATGACAGGATCTCTTTAAATAATAATAGTAAAATATGGGATCTTTGATTTGGTTTAATTACAGGATTTAAGACCTTACTGACTGTTTAAGGCTTGGTTATTTGCACGATTATTTTAGTGAGCACATCTAACAAAGAGAGTTTGCCTAGTTATCTAAAGTCTTTGCCTTTTCGAGAATACAACTGTTACTGTTAGGCCGGGATCACACTACAGTGTGTGATGCAAGAAACTTGCACCAATCTCTCGCATCAACACCCGGCGCTGCCACCGGCACTCAGGACCAGAGCTGCGGGTGCATAGAAATACATGCAGCCACAGCTCCAGTCCTGAGTGGCGGCAGAAGCACCGGGAGTTGATGCGAGAGACTCGTGCGAGTTTCTTGCATCACACACGATAGTGTGATCCCGGCCTTATAGTGTTACTAATCTCACAAACAGTGTTGCACATTACAGACAGAGGGGGTCTAACCCCCAAATACACAAACTGAGACAGTTATGTCATTGCAAACGTTCTTATTTTTCATTGTGGTTTGACATATCTTGATATCAATAGTGCAATGTAACACACATTCAAAATTAAATTTTGTGTTATTCTGTTGGGAGATATTTATGATAATGCGTATCAAATTTATTTGATAAGAAATTGAAGTCTATATTAAAATTTGCCAAAAATTAAGTGTGTATATATATATATATATATATATATACACACTGACCTCGTGCAGTCCTGGTACCCAGGGAAGCTGCTGAAATGGTATCACTGTCCCGGACACTGCCTTGCTCTCCAGGCCACCAGTTAGTTCCAGACCCTCAGACGGATGGTAGCTTCCCCAAAGCAGTGCCATCACATACTCTGCCAGTCCATGGTCCCAGTCCATGTGCTCTTCAGGAAGTCCATCCCCTCCTGGGACCTTCCAACCCATAGACCTTTCAGGACCTTAGAACAACGAACCATGAGACCCAAACCCTGGTCATGTTGTGTAGCTGTAACCACTCCCATAGGTGGGCGGTGTATGTGTGGTTAGCCAATCCCATCAAACTCTCCAGCTAACTCTGTAAGCCCCCCTTATAAACTACACAAGTACTTGTGGAACTACAAGTCCCAGAGCAACAACATTTCTGGCTTACAGCACAGAGGACCTCCTCTGCGATACATACCGGCCATTTACAATGACCCCAGTCAATGTCTCACTATCACAGTTACTCCCAGGGGTACCTAGCTTCTCTGCTGCCTGAGGCGAACAGGAAAATGACTCCCCCCCCCCCCGCACACAAAGTAAATTTTTATTTCTATATTGTAAAACTGAGTACAATAGTGGACATTTTGATTTATATAAATGCCATCACACGCACATACAAGAGCAACACAGAAGTATCCAGAACAAGCATCACTAATGGCAATGGTAGGCCTGTCACAGGGCCATACTGGGACAAAAATGCAGCCCTGCCACACAAATCCCACCAGCCTACAAACTATAACACTCATCAGCCCCGATCAGTGAATTTTTGTTATACTTTGTTGTCCCCTCATCACTCTCTTAAAGGAGATATTTGAAGAGCCACATGTGAATGGCACCACAGTGCATATGATTGACCACAGCTCCATTTACATGGTGCTCTTCAAAGCTACGTTTCCCAGGATCATGGGGGTCCCAGCGGTCAGATCCACAACAAACAGAAAGTCATCACCTATCCCCACATAATGCTCCATACAGTATTATGGGCCCCATATATTACTGCATACAGTATTATGGGCCCCATATAATGCTCAATACAGTATATTGGGCCCCATATATTACTTCATACAGCATAATGGGCCCCATATATTACTTCATACAGTATAATGGGCCTCATATATTACTTCATAGAGCATAATGGGCCCCATATAATTCTTCTCCCCATACCCCGCTGCTCTGGTCTCATCAGTGTATTCTGATCCTCCACACTGCTTGGCACAGGGACATCATTAACTTTACGTATATAATTGTCCACTTGGACTGATAGTAATAGTGATTTGTTTGTACTCTGATGTCTGGGGCTGGCCCACTTTATGGGGCTGCTCAGGGCATATGATTATACACCAGTAAAAAGTATGAGGGGCTCAATATGACCAGTGCCACCGAGTTTCCTACCCCTCTTATTCTACTGGTACTGTGGACACACTGACTGGTACTGAGGAAAAGAAATAAAGAACAGAGAGAGAGAAAAAGAAAACAGAGAGAAAGAAAGAAAGAAAGAACAGAGAGAGAAAGAAAGAGGAGAAAAAAGAAAGCGGGCAAAGAAAGAAAGAGAACAGAGAGAGAAAGAAGGAAGAAAGAAAGAAACAGAGAAAGAAATAACAGAGAGAGAAAGAAAGAGGGGAAAGAAAAAAAGAACAGAGAGGGAGAGAGAAAGAAAGGGGAAAGAAAGAACAGAGAGAGAAAAAAGAAAGCAGAGAAAGAAACAAAGAAAGAACAGAGAGAGAAAGAAAGGGGAGAAAAAAAGAAAGAAGAGAGAGAGAAAGAAAGAGTGGAAAGAAACAAAGAACAGAGAGAAAGAAAGAACAGAGAGAAAGAAAGAACAGAGAGAGAAAGAAATGGGACAAAAAAAAATAACAGAGAGAGAGAAAAAAGAAAGAAGGGAAAGAAAGAAAGAACAGAGTGGGAGAGAGAAAGAAAGGAGAAAGAAAGAACAGAGAAAGAAAGAGAAAGAAAGAGGGGAAAGAAAGAAACAACAGAGAGAGAAAGAAAGGGGAAAGAAAGAAAGAACAGAGAGAAAGAAAGAGGGGACAGAAAAATGAACAGAGAGAGAGAAAAAAAGAAATAGGGGAAAGAAAAAAAGAACAGAGAGGGAGAGAGAAAGAAAGGGGAAACAAAGAAAGAACAGAGAGAGAAAGAAAGGGGAGAAAAAAAGAAAGAAGAGGATGAAAGAAAGAGTGGAAAGAAATAAAGAACAGAGAGAAAGAAAGAAAGAAAGAAAGAAAGAAAGAAAGAACAGAGAGAAAGAAAGAACAGTGAGAGAAAGAAATGGAACAGAAAAAAAGAACAGAGAGAGAGAGAAAAAAGAAAGAAGGGAAAGAAAGAAAGAAAGAAAGAAAGAACAGAGAGGGAGAGAGAAAGAAAGGGGAAAGAAAGAACAGAGAAAGAAAGAGGGGAAAGAAAGAAAGAACAGAGAGAGAAAGAAAGGGGAAAGAAAGAAAGTACAGAGAGAGAAAGAAAGAGGGGGCAGAAAAAAGAACAGAGAGAGAGAAAAAAAGAAATAGGGGGAAGAAAGAACAGAGAGGGAGAGGGAAAGAAAGAGGGAAAAGAAAGAGCAGAGAGAAAGAAAGAAAGAAAGAAAGAAAAAAAGAAGGGAAAGAAAGAACAGAGAGAAAGAATAGAAAGAAAGAAAGAGGGGAAAGAAAGAGAACAGAAAGAAAGAAAGAACAGAGAGACAGAAAGGAAGAACAGAGAGAGAGAAAGAAAGATTAGAGAGAGAAAGAAAGAGGGGAAGAAAGAGAGAAAGAAAGAAAGAAAAAGAAAGAAAGAACAGAGCGAAAAACAACAGAGAAAGAAAGAGGGGAAAGAAAGAACAGAGAGAGAAAAAAGAAAACAGAGAAAGAAACAAAGAAAGAGAGAGAAAGAAAGAAAGAAAGAGGAGAAAAAAGAAAGAAGAGAGAGAAAGAAAGAACAGAGAGAAAGAAACAGAGAGAAAGAACAGAGAGAGAAAGAAATGGGACAAAAAAAAGAACAGAGAGAGAGAATAAAAGAAAGAGGGGAAAGAAAGAAAGAAAGAACAGAGAGGGAGAGAGAAAGAAAGGGGAAAGAAAGAAAGAACAGAGAAAGAAAGAAAGAGAAAGAGGGCAAAGAAAGAAACAACAGAGAGAGAAAGAAAGGGGAAAGAAAGAAAGAACAGAGAGAGAAAGAGGGGACAGAAACAAAGAACAGAGAGAAAAAAAGAAAGATTGGGAAGAAAGAACAGAGAGGCAGAGGGAAAGAAAGAGGGGAAAGAAAGAACAGAGAAAGAAAGAAAGAAAGAATAGAAAAAAAGAGGGGAAAGAAAGAGAACAGAGAGAAAGAATGGAAGAACAGAGAGAAAGAAAGGAAGAGCAGAGAGAGTGAAAGAAAGATTAGAGAGAGAAAGAGGGGAAATAAAGAGAAAGAAAGAACAGAGCAAAAGAAACAACAGAGAGAAAGAGAAAGAGGGGAAACAAAGAACAGAGAGAGAGAAAGAAAGAACAGAGAGAGAGAAAGAAAGAAGACAGAGAAAGAAAGAAACAACAGAGAGAAAGAAAGAACAGAGAGAAGGAAAGAAGAAAGAAAAAGAACAGAGAGAGGAAGAAAGAGGGGACAGAAAAACAAACAGAGAGAGAGAAAGAAAGAAATAGGGGAAAGAAAAAAAGAACAGAGAGGGAGAGAAAAAGAAAGGGGAAAGAAAGAAAGAACAGAGAGAGAAAATAGAAAGCGGAGAAAGAAACAAAGAAAGAACAGAGAGAGAAAGAAAGGGGAGAAAAAAAGAAAGAAGAGAGAGAGAAAGAAAGAGTGGAAAGAAACAAAGAACAGAGAGAAAGAAAGAACAGAGAGAGAAAGAAATGGGACAGAAAAAAGAACAGAGAGAGAGAAAAAAGAAAGAAGGGAAAGAAAGAAAGAAAGAAAGAACAGAGGGAGAGAGAAAGGGGAAAGAAAGAACAGAGAAAGAAAGAGAAAGAGGGGAAAGAAAGAACAGAGAGAGAAAGAAAGGGAAAGAAAGAAAGAACAGAGAGAGAAAGAAAGAGGGGACAGAAAAAAGAACAGAGAGAGAGAAAAAAGAAATAGAGGGAAGAAAGAACAGAGAGGGAGAGGGAAAGAAAGAGGGAAAAGAAAGAGGAAAGAAAGAAAGAAGGGAAAGAAAGAACAGAGAGAGAAAGAATAGAAAGAGAAAGAAAGAAAGAAAGAAAGAGGGGATAGAAAGAGAACAGAGAGAAAGAAAGAACAGAGAGACAGAAAGGAAGAACAGAGAGAGAGAAAGATTAGAGAGAGAAAGAAAGAGGGGACGAAAGAGAGAAAGAAAGAACAGAGCGAAAAACAACAGAGAATGAAAGAGGGGAAAGAAAGAACAGAGAGAGAAAAAAGAAAACAGAAAAAGAAACAAAGAAAGAGAGAGAAAGAAAGAAAGAAAGAAAGAAAGAGGAGAAAAAAAGAAAGAAGAGAGAGAAAGAAAGAACAGAGAGAAAGAAACAGAGAGAAAGAAAGAACAGAGAGAGAAAGAAATGGGACAAAAAAAAGAACAGAGAGAGAGAGAGAATAAAAGAAAGAGGGGAAAGAAAGAAAGAACAGAGTGGGAGAGAGAAAGAATGGGGAAAGAAAGAACAGAAAGAAAGAAAGAGAAAGAAAGAGGGGAAAGAAAGAAACAACAGAGAGAAAGAAAGGGGAAAGAAAGAAAGAACAGAGAGAGAAAGAAAGAGGGGACAGAAAAAAAGAACAGAGATAAAAAAAGAAAAAGGGGGAAGAAAGAACAGAGAGGGAGAGGGAAAGAAAGAACAGAGAAAGAAAGAAAGAAAGAAAGAATAGAAAGAAAGAAAGAAAGAAAGAGGGGAAAGAAAGAGAACAAAGAGAAAGAAAGGAAGAACAGAGAGAAAGAATGGAAGAGCAGAGAGAGTGAAAGAAAGATTAGAGAGAGTAAGAGGGGAAATAAAGAGAAAGAAAGAACAGAGCAAAAGAAACAACAGAGAGAAAGAGAAAGAAAGAGGGGAAAGAAAGAACAGAGAGAGAGAAAGAAAGAACAGAGAGAGAAAGAAAGAAAGAAGACAGAGAAAGAAAGAAACAGGGGAAAGAAAGAACAGAGAGAATGAAAGAACAGAGAGAAGGAAAGAAGAAAGAAAAAGAACAGAGAGAGAAAGAAAGAGTGGACAGAAAAAAAGAACAGAGAGAGAGAGAAAAAAGAAAGAGGAGAAAGAAAGAACAAAGAGTGAGAGAGAAAGAAAGAGGGGAAAGAAATAAAAAAACAGAGAGTGAGAAAGAAAGAGGGAAAAGAAAGAACAGAGAGAGAAAGAACAGAGAGAGAAAGAGAGGAAAGAAAGAAAGAACAGAGAAAGAGAAAGAAAGACGGGAAAGAAAGAGAACAGAGAGAGAGAAAAAAAACACAGAGAGAGAGAGAACAGAGAGAGAAAGGAAGAACAGAAAGAGAGAAAGAACAGAGAGAGAAAGGAAGAACAGAGAGAGAGAAAGAAAGAGAACAGAGAGAGAAAGAAAAAACAGAGAGAAAAAGAAAGATTAGAAAGAAAAACAAAGAGGCGAAAGAAAGAACAGAGAGAGAAAGGAAGAGGGGAAAGAAAGAAAGGAAGAGGGGAAAGAAAGAAAGAACAGAGAGAAAGAAAGAAGAAAGAGGAAGAGAGGAAAGAAAGAAACAGAGAGAGAGAGAAAGAAAAAAGAAAGATTAGAGAAAGAAAGAAAGAAAGAACAGAGAGAGAGAGAAAGAAACAGAAAGAGAAAAAAAGAAAGATTCTATAACGATACTATAGCAGCCCGGCTCCAATTGTAGTGCCCACCTGAGCCTCCTTATGCAGGACATATCATGATCCGCACACATCGCCGGCATCCCCGAGTTCAAGGCAATCACGCTGTCCGCACTGTCGGAGGAGGACACGGTGATGGATCTGAAGCATTCCCTGAAGTGCCTCCATGGTTTTGTCACCATCTCCTCACGAAATTACCTCATTTCTGGCCAGCTTCTAGCATGTCACTGCCTTTGGAACGTCACGTGCAAATTTTACAGTGCTCATCGGGTATCCGCCGTGTACTCCTGTGTCCGCAGGAAAAGTAAGCTCCCGGCCGGGGTAGTGGGGCAGACTCTCTCTCAAAATCGGGACTGTCCCGCTAGGAGGTATGAATGCTCCCCACCATACACCTTGTACACATATGGCTCCGCACACCTCATGCACACACGGTTCCGCTTTTTATGCCTCGTTCACACACGGCTCCACTCTGTACACCTCGCACACACACAGCTCCACTCAGTACACACATGGCTCCCCTCCGTACACCTCGCACATGCGCGGCTCTGCTCCGTACACCTTGCACACACGCGGCTCCACTCTGTACCCATACACACGTGGCTCCGCTCCGTACACCCCATACACCCGCGGCTCCGCTCTGTACACCCCACACACACACGGCTCCACTCAGTACACACATGGCTCCACTCCGTAAACCTCGTACACATGCGGCTCTGCTCCATACACCTTTTGCACACGTGGTCACGCTCTGTACACCTTGTACACACATGGCTCCACTCCGTAATCCTTGTATACATGTGGCTTTGCTCCGTACACCTCGCACACACGCGGCTCCACTCCATACACACACGGCTCTGCTCTGTACACACATGGCTCAGCTCCGTACACTTCGTACACACAGGGCTCCGTTTTGTACGCCCCATACACACACAGCTCCACTCCGTACAACCCGTACATGCGCAGCTCCGGTCCGTACAACCCGTACACGCGCGGCTCCGCTCCGTACATGCGTGGCTCCGCTCTGTACACCTTGTACATGCGCGGCTCCACTCTGTACACCTCGCACACGCGCGGCTCCATTCCGTACACCTCATACACACGCAGCTCCGCTCCGTACACCCTGTACACACACGGCTCCGCTCTGTACACCTTGAAAACGCGGCTCTGTTCCGTACACCTCACACACACGCAGCTCCGCTCCATACACCTTGTACACACATGGCTCTGCTCTGTACACCTGATACACACACAGCTCCACTCAGTACACCCCGTACGCACACAACTCTGCTCCGTACACCTCATACAAGCGCGGCTCCGCTCCATACACCTCGCACATGGGCAGCTCCGCTCTATACACCTGGTACACAAGCAGCTCCGCTCCGTACGCCCAGTATGCACATGGCTCTGCTCCGTACACCTCGCACACACACGGCTCTGCTACATCCACCCTGTAAATCCCCCCTGACCCCACACATAAACTTCCCACCTCCAGCATCATGACAACCAGCACAGCAGAGTCTTGCATGTGACACCGAGGGCTGTGCGCACAGGACCTGTGATGAGGTCACATGATCAGGGGGCCCTGACTCCTTCCCCCCTGTGACCTCATCAATTACAAGCCTCTGCCCGCTACCAGTAGCACCAGAGTACAGAGGCTAAATTATCAGTGCTGCTGGTAGCAGAGCACATAATGCCACCTCCTGTGCACAGCAGCTGCCTGCCGCCTGAGGCAGCAGGCTCAACTCACCTCATTAAAGGTGCGCCCCTGGTTATGCCTCCATGCGTACCCTGAGGAGCACATACAACGCCCCCTAACTGTAACAGGGGGTCACTGCATCAATATATATATATATAAATAATTTTCTTTATTTTTTTTCCAGTAAATTTGACTTTATTACAGCTCTGACTAGAGATGTTATCTGCCTTGCTATGATACAGTGGGGAAAATAACTATTTGATACACTGCCAATTTTGCAAGTTTTCCCACCTACAAAGAAGTGAGAGGTCTGTAATTTTTATCACAGATACACTTCAACTGTGAGAGCCAGAATCTAAAAAAAAGTATTTGATAAATAGAAAAACAGAACTTAATATTTGGTACAGAAACCGTTGTTTGTAATTACAGAGGTCAGACGTTTCCTGTAGTTCTTGACCAAGTTTGCACACACTGCAGCAGGGATTTTGGCTCACTGCTCCATATAAATCTTCTCCAGAGCAACATTGAGTTTCAACTCTCTTCAAAAATTTTCTATTGGGTTCAGGTCTAGAGACTGGCTAGGCCACTCCAGAACCTTGAAATACTTATTATGGAGCCACTCCTTAGCTGTCCTGGCTGTGTGTTTTGATTCCTTGTCATCCAGAAAAGCACCCCCAAAATATGATGTTTCCCCCACCATGCTTCACATTTGGGACGGTGTTTTTGGGGTTTTACTCATCTTTATTCTTCCACCAAACTTGGCAAGTGGAGTTGATACCAAAAAGTTCTATTTTGGTCTGATCTGACAACATGACCTTCTCCCATGCCACTACTGAATCATCCAGATGGTCATTGGTGAGCTTCAAACGGGTCTGGACATGTGCTGATGTGAGCAGGGGAACCTTGCGTGCCCTGCAGTACTTTAATCCATGAAGGTGTAGTGTGTTACTAATGGTAATGTTTGACACTGTGGTCCCAGATCTCTTTAGTTCATTGACCAGGTCCTCCCTTGTAGTCCTGGGCTGATTCCTGACCTTTCTCAGAATCATCCTTACCGTACGAGGTGAGATCTTACATGTAGCCCCAGACCAAGGAAGATTGACAGACATCTTGTGTTTCTTCCATTTTCTAATAATTGTGCCAAAAGTTGCTACCCACTCACCCAGCTCCTTGCCTATTATACTGTAGTCCATCCCAGCCTTGGCCTTTTGCAGGGCTGCAATTTTGTCCCTGGTGTCCTTAGACAGCTCTTTGGTCTCTGCCATGGTGGAGAAGTGTGACTGAGTGTGTGGACATGTGTCTTTTATACATGTAATGAGTTCAAACAGGTGCAATTAATACAGGTAATGAGTGCAGAGTAGGAGGCTTCTTACAGAGAAACTAACAGGTCTGTGAGAGCCAGAATTCTTGCTGGCTGGTAGGTCATCAAATACTTATTTCTAGAGTTGAGCGTCTTTTGGTTTTTTAGGGTCGCGTTTCGTTTCGTGAAACCCGACTTTTCCAAAAGTCGGGTCGAGCAAGATCGTCCGATTATAGGGAAAAGTCGGGGTCATCCTGAAACACGAAACCCAATGTAAGTCAATGGGGAATAGAAGTCGGCAGTGAGAGGGGACAAGAAACACACCTACAGTGCCCATTTGAATGCCAAAAGCATCAATTCTTCTTACTTAAGCTTGTCAACCTTAATTAACTTCATAATACAAGTTACGCACTGAAAAATGGGGGTTATTTGGCTAAAGTTGTGGGGGGGGCTGGCTCCAGGTTTTCATGTGCCCTGGGCGAAAGAGCGCCCCTTTAACACATACCAAAACTCATCATGCTCCGATACGGCAGAGAAATAGCGGTATAGTACAATGAAAAATACTTCACTTTTTACATCTCATGACGAGGCCCATCTATTTCTCCATACAGAATCATTGGTCCCATATAATGTTTGAAACAGTATATGATGAGCTCCACATAATGCTACAGTATATGTTGGTCCCCATGGATGTAGCTCCACTGTCTTATGGGCCCAAATAATGCTCCAAACATAATGGGCCCCATTTCTAATGCTCTAGTGTATAATGGGCCCTGTAAATGCTGCTCCAGTGTCTGATGTCCACCTTTGGAATGTTCCAGTGTATGGTGGGCCCCATCTATCATTCTCCAGAGTAACGTGCTCCCCAAAAATTGCTGTCCCAACATTGAAAACAATCAAATAAGTCTCCTCGCTAGGGAATCCCTGTACTAGTCTGGACTCCTCGTCGTCCCCATCTTCCATCTCACTGCACAGTATTTCAACCTTGCAAGTGCTGTGATCCTGAGCAAGCAGGGGGGGCCCACTCATTGGTGACGGCACTGGCACAGGGCCCCTGATAGTACGGTGGTGTGTCTGATGGCGGGTGGGCCGAACCTGCACTTTCATCTGCAGCTTCCTCTTTGTCACCGTGTAAGATGGAACTGTATATGGGAAGGGTAACCTGAGTTTCATCAGGGTCAGATTCAGGCCGTGTAGCGTGCGAGGGGAATGTAGTGGTCTGGGTCAATGTACCAGCAGATTCATCGAGCAGTGGCTGGGCATCAGTGCACTTGTGTCGCCCCCAGGAGTACGGTCGCCACAGTGGCATTACCTTCCTCCTAGGGAGTGTGATGTCATGCTTGGGAGCAACGAAGGATCTCTCTAGCAGGTTAACTGATTGGGCGGCGTTATTCCCACGAGTCATGACCCTCCAAACAGCGTTCATGAAGGCAAATTGTTTGTTTTACGTGGGCAGTATGGTTGCAAAGCTGAACCTTAAAGGAATGTCCAGAAGGGCACCACCAGGAGTGGAGCCTACGGTTAAATTCGACTCCACCTGGGAAACCTCAACCATGCCAGCTACAGAACAGATGCACACATTGCAAGCTTAATTCCGTTAACGAACGAGACTCCGTCATGCCCCGCGGTCCGAGTCCAGCTTACTAGAGGGACACGTGAGCCTCTGGAACATGAGATTGGCCAATAACTGGTGTGTCATGCCCTTACATGTACGTGGCTGCATGTGCGCTACACTGAAAAGGCCAGCGTTTGTCGCTTACAGGTGCAGATAACCCGCTGAACAACGTTAGTGATGGGGATCACTGATTACAATTATTACCCGCGAACAATGATTTCCCAGTAAGTGCAGGTCAACTGCAGTTCCGGAATTAGGCCTAACCGTCATTCCTGAAAAAATGAAAAACTTACATGTTCAAACCACAGGTGCTGTAGCTTGCTTAACAGCTCGCCAGCCGTTCTCACGCCCAGTATGGATTACACGTGATTGCACAAAGGTTAGAAAGGGCACCTTATCCCCAGATAACATGTATGGATAGCGTACACATTCAAAATATATGTCTCAGGAGGCAGGCTCAGACGGTGTTAGGCCCAGTATGGATTGCACGTGATTGCACAAAGGTTAGAAAGGGTACCGTATCCCCGGATAACATGTATGGATAGCGTACACATTCAAAATATATGTCTCAGGAGGCAGGCTCAGACGGTGTTAGGCCCAGTATGGATTGCACGTGATTGCACAAAGGTTAGAAAGGGTACCGTATCCCCGGATAACATGTATGGATAGCGTACACATTCAAAATATATGTCTCAGGAGGCAGGCTCAGACGGTGTTAGGCCCAGTATGGATTGCACGTGATTGCACAAAGGTTAGAAAGGGTACCGTATCCCCGGATAACATGTATGGATAGCGTACACATTCAAAATATATGTCTCAGGAGGCAGGCTCAGACGGTGTTAGGCCCAGTATGGATTGCACGTGATTGCACAAAGGTTAGAAAGGGTACCGTATCCCCGGATAACATGTATGGATAGCGTACACATTCAAAATATATGTCTCAGGAGGCAGGCTCAGACGGTGTTAGGCCCAGTATGGATTGCACGTGATTGCACAAAGGTTAGAAAGGGTACCGTATCCCCGGATAACATGTATGGATAGCGTACACATTCAAAATATATGTCTCAGGAGGCAGGCTCAGACGGTGTTAGGCCCAGTATGGATTGCACGTGATTGCACAAAGGTTAGAAAGGGTACCGTATCCCCGGATAACATGTATGGATAGCGTACACATTCAAAATATATGTCTCAGGAGGCAGGCTCAGACGGTGTTAGGCCCAGTATGGATTGCACGTGATTGCACAAAGGTTAGAAAGGGTACCGTATCCCCGGATAACATGTATGGATAGCGTACACATTCAAAATATATGTCTCAGGAGGCAGGCTCAGACGGTGTTAGGCCCAGTATGGATTGCACGTGATTGCACAAAGGTTAGAAAGGGTACCGTATCCCCGGATAACATGTATGGATAGCGTACACATTCAAAATATATGTCTCAGGAGGCAGGCCCAGTATGGATTGCACGTGATTGCACAAAGGTTAGAAAGGGTACCGTATCCCCGGATAACATGTATGGATAGCGTACACATTCAAAATATATGTCTCAGGAGGCAGGCTCAGACGGTGTTAGGCCCAGTATGGATTGCACGTGATTGCACAAAGGTTAGAAAGGGTACCGTATCCCCGGATAACATGTATGGATAGCGTACACATTCAAAATATATGTCTCAGGAGGCAGGCTCAGACGGTGTTAGGCCCAGTATGGATTGCACGTGATTGCACAAAGGTTAGAAAGGGTA
Organism: Dendrobates tinctorius; assembly: GCF_039654945.1. Lineage (NCBI taxonomy): Eukaryota > Metazoa > Chordata > Amphibia > Anura > Dendrobatidae > Dendrobates > Dendrobates tinctorius. Next base: position 6,901,063 of record NW_027361784.1, read on the forward strand.
CCGTATCCCCGGATAACATGTATGGATAGCGTACACATTCAAAATATATGTCTCAGGAGGCAGGCTCAGACGGTGTCAGGCACAGTATGGATTTGACGGCCCAGATTACACAGCGGAGGAGCAGGGAGAGGTAAAGATTGCAAATGTTGGGGCCCTGCCCAAGCAAGGGGGGCCCACTCGTGGGCGTCGGTACTGGCACTGGGCCCCTCATAGTACAGCGGTGTGTCTGACGGCGGGTGTGCACCACCACCGTCAGAGACACTTGATTGCACTATGAGGGACCCTGTGCCAGTGCCCGCGCCCAAGAGTCGGCCTACCCACCTGTCCAGGGCAACGGCACTCGCACGGTGTCGTGCGCTAGGTGGTGACCCCGGCCATGGGGGGGAAGGCAGCACAGTTAGGGAGTTTTAGAAAGTGGCATATGTTGATGTTGGACATTCAGCTGATGCAAAAGGCGAAATAGGTCAAGTCCCAGGAAGAGGTGGACCAAAGCAAGCCATTTTTCTGTCACCCTATGTGTCATCAGGGGAAGGTGGGACAAAATCCTTGGAAACCCATGAATGGTTCATTTTAATGAAGGTTAGATCATCCACATTTTGGGTTGACAGACGGGTCCTTTTTTCTGTCAGGATTGATCCAGCTGCACTGAAGACTCTTTCCGATAGCACACTTGCAGCTGGGCAAGCGAGCTCCTGTAAGGCATATTGGGCCAATTCAGGCCAGGTGTCCAGTTTAGCGGCCCAATAGTCAAAGGGGAATGACCTGTGTGGGAGAACATCGATATGGGAGGAAAAGTAGTTTGTAACCATGGTTGACAACTGCTGTCTCCTGTCACTTTCCATCGATGCAGTATTACCAGTTGTGTGAGCGATATTTGAAAAATCAGTCCACAACATTGTCATGAAACCCCTGTCTCCAACGCCACTTCTGCTGTGTGCACCACGAACACCTCTGCCAAGCTGCCCCCAGCCCGTACGGCTCGTGTGAGAACCATCACCGCTGCTGTGTGCTGGGAATGCCTCAAGCAACCGATTTACCAGAGTTGCTTGTTTATTAGCCAATATTAGGTCAAGGTTCTCCTGTGGCATGATGTTTTGTTATTTGCCTTTATAGAGTGGATTCAGGATGCTGGCCAACCAGTAGTCGTCATCGTTCATCATTTTGGCAATGCGGGGGTCCCTTTTTAGGATCCGCAAGGCATAATCTGACATGTGGGCCAATGTTCCCGGTGTCAATGATGCACTGCGAGTGCTGGTTGGAGGAGCACTTTCTGGCAAATCCACATCCCTCCAGTCACGCACAAACCCTGTACCAGACCTTGCCACGCCAACATTTTCACTTGCCCCACGAGATGCATCCTCCTCCCCTAAGTAATCATCCCCATCATCATCCTCCTCCTCCTCTTCTTCCTCCACCTTGTCCAGGAGAGGTCCCTGAGCAGACAATGGCTGAATGTCATCAAGGATTCCCTCCTCCTCTTCCTCCTCATCAACATTGGCTGCAGACGCCTGCTCCTTAAGGTGCGTCAAAGTTTGCATGAGCAGACGCATAAGTGGGATGCTCATGCTTAGGATGGCGTCGTCTGCGCTTACCAGCCGTGTGCATTCCTCAAAACACTGAAGGACTTTACAGAGGTCTTTCAGCTTCGACCACTGCACACCTGTCAACTCCGTGTCTGCTCTCAAAGTGCCTGGCCGTGTATCCTCCCACAAATGCATTATGGCCTGCCTCTGCTCGCACAGCTGCTCCACCATGTGCAGGGTGGAGTTCCACCTTGTTGCAATGTCGATAATGAGGCGGTGGTTGGGAAGGTGGAGCAATCGCTGCAGCTTCTGCATACGAACGGAGTGTACAGGCGACCGGCGGATGTGCGCGCACAGTCTTCGCACCTTCTGGAGCAGGGCTGTTAACTCCGGATAATTTTTGAGGAAGCACTGCACCACCAGGTTCAAGGTGTGAGCCAAGCAAGGTATGTGGCTGAGTTTTGAAAGGGCTATGGCTGCCACAAAATTACGGCCGTTATCACTAACTACCTTGCCTGCCTCAAGATGTACACTGCCCAGCCATGACTCAGTTTGTCGCTTCAAGTACTCGGCCAGCACCTCGGCGGTATGTCTGTCGCCCAAACACATCATCTGCAACACAGCCTGCTGACGCTTTCCACTAGCTGCTCGATAGGGGGACACATCATGTGCAACAGTGGCAGCTGCAGATGGAGTGCTCGTACGACTGCGCTCTGTGGACGAGCTTTCGCTTCTGGAGGAGGAGGAGGAGGGTGGAACGCCTACAGCCAACTGTTTCCTATACCGTGGGCTAGGCAGCACTGACCCACCACCGCTGTCCCCTGTGGACCCTGCATCCACCACATTAACCCAGTGCGCAGTGATGGACACGTAACGGCCCTGGCCATGCCGACTGGACCATGCATCAGTAGTGAGGTGCACCTTTCCGCTCACTGACTGCTTGAGTGCATGGACAATGCGGTCTTTCACATGATGGTGGAGGGCTGGGATGGCTTTGCGAGAGAAGTGGCGACTGGGTAGGTCATAGCGTGGTACTGCATAGGCCATGAGTTCGCGGAAAGCTGTGCTTTCCACCAACCGAAAGGGCATCATCTCAAACGAGATTAGTTTGGCAATGTGGGCGTTCAAACCCAGTGTACGCGGATGAGAGACTGAGTACTTTCTTGACCTACTCATAGTGTCTGGGAGGGTGAGCTGGACTTGAGAGCTGCATATGGTGGAAGTAGCGGTGGGCAGGGCGGACTGAGAGAGGGTTGATGATGGTGATGGAGTTGGTGTTCTTTCTGATGGCCTAGAATCAGTCTTTCGTTGATATAACAGTGGGATTCCCTGACTGCTGTGGCCTTGCAACGACACCTCAACATTTGCTGCTGTGCTAACCGGTGGGCTTACAGTGGGGGAAACAATGTAGCGTTGCTGACTACCTTCGTTGTGATCAGTTGCACATGTGGCACTTGAGGTTTGGTGTTGTGTCCACGCTTGCAAGTGCATGCTGGTTAAATGTCTAAGCATGCAACTGGTATTCAAATTTTTCAGATTTTTCCCTCGGCTAAAGGTCTTTGCGCACTTCTTACAGATAACCTTGGCCTGATCATGAGGATTTTGTTCAAAAAAGTGCCACACTGCACTCTTCCTACTTTGGCAGACATTTTGCGGCCTAGCACGCTGTGATCTTTTGACCCTCTGGACAAGCTGTCCAGCAACTCTTTTGATGTTTGGAACCTGTCTTTGGAGTGCTCCAGGCCTGCCAGATAACAGCTGTTGCGATGTCGATGTCTGCTGTGGATGCTCCTCATCTGAGCTATTGGAAGCAGCACCCTCTTCCCCCAATGGATGCCAATCTGGGTCAACAACTGGGTCATCCATCACCTCCTCTTCTATGTCATGTGCACCTTCCTCTGTGTCACCGTGTATGGTGGTATAGTGTGCGGGAAGGGGCACCTGAGTCTCATCAGGGTCAGAATCTGGCTCTGTACACTGCGAGGACAATGTAGTGCTCTGAATTAATGTACCAGCAGAATCATCCATCAGCGGCTGTGCATCAGTGCACTCCATGTCAGATTCATCTTGGCCTGGGTAATTCACCATTTCACTTGATAATCCAGGCATGGTATGTGAAAACAGCTCCATGGAGTAATCAGTAGTATGGCCTGCGTCATCCTTCAATCTTGGTTGGGGTGAAGGACACAAGGAAAGGTGTGGTTCATGAACATGAGCCTCCAATGACGACTCAGTGCTTTTACTTTTTACAACTGAAGAAGACGAGGCGATAGAGCTGGAGGCTGATTCAGCAATGTAAGACAAAACTTTTTCCTGATGCTATGGCTTTAAAAGCGGTTTGCCAACTCCTAGAAAACTAAGCGTTCGAGGCCTTATGTAGCCAGACGATGACGCAGGCTCAACACCTCCTGCATTCGGTCCTATTTTGCTCTTGCCACTACCATCAGATCCACCACCAACACCATCATTACCAGCTGCCAACCCCCGCCCAATTCCACGGCCTCTTCCACCAGCCTTCCTCATTTTTGGTAGAAATGTAGACAAAATCCAACAAACTATATAGTATGTAAAACAAGGTACAAGGTGTCTATAGGACAGGGGAGATTTTGAATTTCTGCACACACTTTTGGACACTGGACACTTTTGGATTGTGTGAGGCCCACTGATATCTGAGCGCTATGTGACAGGCTCGATGGCACAGCTGTGACCAAAGTGACTAGAGGATAAGGGAGATTTTGAATCTCTGCACACACTTTTGGACACTGGACACTTTTGGATTGTGTGAGGCCCAATGAATATCTGAGCACTATGAGACAGGCTCGATGGCACAGCTGTGACCTAAGTGACTAGAGGATAAGTGAGATTTTGAATCTCTGCACACACTTTTGGACACTGGACACTTTTGGATTGTGTGAGGCCCAATGAATATCTGAGCGCTATGTGACAGGCTCGATGGCACAGCTGTGACCTAAGTGACTAGAGGATAAGTGAGATTTTGAATCTCTGCACACACTTTTGGACACTGGACACTTTTGGATTGTGTGAGGCCCACTGATATCTGAGCGCTATGTGACAGGCTCGATGGCACAGCTGTGACCTAAGTGACTAGAGGATAAGTGAGATTTTGAATCTCTGCACACACTTTTGGACACTGGACACTTTTGGATTGTGTGAGGCCCACTGATATCTGAGCGCTATTTGACAGGCTCGATGGCACAACTGTGACCTAAGTGACTAGAGGATAAGTGAGATTTTGAATCTCTGCACACACTTTTGGACACTGGACACTTTTGGATTGTGTGAGGCCCACTGATATCTGAGCGCTATGTGACAGGCTCGATGGCACAGCTGTGACCTAAGTGACTAGAGGATAAGTGAGATTTTGAATCTCTGCACACACTTTTGGACACTGGACACTTTTGGATTGTGTGAGGCCCAATGAATATCTGAGCGCTATGTGACAGGCTCGATGGCACAGCTGTGACCTAAGTGACTAGAGGATAAGTGAGATTTTGAATCTCTGCACACACTTTTGGACACTGGACACTTTTGGATTGTGTGAGGCCCACTGATATCTGAGCGCTATGTGACAGGCTCGATGGCACAGCTGTGACCTAAGTGACTAGAGGATAAGTGAGATTTTGAATCTCTGCACACACTTTTGGACACTGGACACTTTTGGATTGTGTGAGGCCCAATGAATATCTGAGCGCTATGTGACAGGCTCGATGGCACAGCTGTGACCTAAGTGACTAGAGGATAAGGGAGATTTTGAATCTCTGCACACACTTTTGGACACTGGACACTTTTGGATTGTGTGAGGCCCAATGAATATCTGAGCGCTATGTGACAGGCTCGATGGCACAGCTGTGACCTAAGTGACTAGAGGATAAGGAAGATTTTGAATCTCTGCACACACTTTTGGACACTGGACACTTTTGGATTGTGTGAGGCCCAATGAATATCTGAGCACTATGAGACAGGTTCGATGGCACAGCTGTGACCTAAGTGACTAGAGGATAAGTGAGATTTTGAATCTCTGCACACACTTTTGGACACTGGACACTTTTGGATTGTGTGAGGCCCAATGAATATTTGAGCGCTATGTGACAGGCTCGATGGCACAGCTGTGACCTAAGTGACTAGAGGATAAGTGAGATTTTGAATCTCTGCACACACTTTTGGACACTGGACACTTTTGGATTGTGTGAGGCCCACTGATATCTGAGCGCTATGTGACAGGCTCGATGGCACAGCTGTGACCTAAGTGACTAGAGGATAAGTGAGATTTTGAATCTCTGCACAAACTTTTGGACACTGGACACTTTTGGATTGTGTGAGGCCCACTGATATCTGAGCGCTATGTGACAGGCTCGATGGCACAGCTGTGACCTAAGTGACTAGAGGATAAGGGAGATTTTGAATCTCTGCACACACTTTTGGACACTGGACACTTTTGGATTGTGTGAGGCCCAATGAATATCTGAGCACTATGAGACAGGCTCGATGGCACAGCTGTGACCTAAGTGACTAGAGGATAAGTGAGATTTTGAATCTCTGCACACACTTTTGGACACTGGACACTTTTGGATTGTGTGAGGCCCAATGAATATCTGAGCGCTATGTGACAGGCTCGATGGCACAGCTGTGACCTAAGTGACTAGAGGATAAGGGAGATTTTGAATCTCTGCACACACTTTTGGACACTGGACACTTTTGGATTGTGTGAGGCCCAATGAATATCTGAGCGCTATGTGACAGGCTCGATGGCACAGCTGTGACCAAAGTGACTAGAGGATAAGGGAGATTGGATTGCTTTTAAAAAAGCAGTTTGCGGAGCAGTGGGTAAACAGCAATGCCAGCCTGTCAGGAAGCCTTAAAAGGCAGCCCAACAACCAACACTACTGATACACCA